>NW_026646743.1:0-76000 GCF_949987535.1 Balaenoptera acutorostrata
GCTAGGGCGTAGGGTATGGGTTAGGGTTAGGGTTAGGGTTAGTGTTAGGGTTAGGGCTCGGTTTAGGGTACGGGTTAGGATTAGGGTACTCGTTAGGGTTAGGTTAGCGGTTATGGTTAGGGTACGCGTTAGGGTGAGGGTAGTTATTAAACCTATCACACTCTCTAGATACCCCTTAGCACGTAAAGGAATATTATTTGTGGGTCCAGCCATGGAGAAGAGTTTAGACACTAGGAGAAGATAAGGAACACACCCATTATCACGAAATCACATTAGGATTCTCTTTTTAACCTGTTCCTTAAAACACTAGTGCTTAGGAAATCTATTGGAGGCAGAAGCAGTCAAGGGTAGCTTAGGGTTAGGGTTAGGGTTAGGGTGAGGGTTAGGGTACGGCTTAGGGTACGGGTTCGGGGAGGGGTTCGGGTAGGGCGTAGTGTATGGGTTAGGGTTAGTGTTAGGGCTAGTGTTAGGGTTAGGGCTCGGTTTAGGGTACGGGTTAGGATTAGGGTACGCGTTAGGGTTAGGGTAGGGGTTAGGGTTAGGGTACGCGTTAGGGTGAGGGTAGTTATTAAACCTATCACACTCTCTAGATACCCCTTAGCACGTAAAGGACTATTATTTGGGGGTCCAGCCATGGAGAAGAGTTTAGACACGAGGAGAAGATAAGGAACACACCCATTATCAAGAAATCACATTAGGATTCTCTTTTTAACCTGTTCCTTAAAACACTAGTGCTTAGGAAATCTATTGGAGGCAGAAGCCGTCAAGGGTAGCTTAGGGTTAGGGTTAGGGTTAGGGTGAGGGTTAGGGTACGGTTTAGGGTATGGGTTCAGGGAGGGGTTCGGGTAGGGCGTAGGGTATGGTTTAGGGTTAGGGTTAGAGTTAGTGTTAGGGTTAGGGCTCGGTTTAGGGTACGGGTTAGGATTAGGGTACGTGCTAGGGTTAGGGTAGGGGTTAGGGTTAGGGAACGCGTTAGGGTGAGGGTAGTTATTATACCTATCACACTCTCTAGATACCCCTTAGCACATAAAGGAATATTATTTGGGGGTCCAGCCATGGAGAAGAGTTTAGACACGAGGAGAATATAAGGAACACACCCATTATCAAGAAATCACATTAGGATTCTCTTTTTAACCTGTTCCTTAAAACACTAGTGCTTAGGAAATCTATTGGAGGCAGAAGCCGTCAAGGGTAGCTTAGGGTTAGGGTTAGGGTTAGGGTGAGGGTTAGGGTACGGCTTACGATACGGGTTCGGGGAGGTGTTCGGGTAGGGCGTAGGGTATGGGTTACGGTTAGGGTTAGGGCTAGTGTTAGGGTTAGGGCTCGGTTTAGGGTACGGGTTAGGATTAGGGTATGCGTTAGGGTTAGGGTAGGGGTTAGGGTTAGGGTACGCGTTAGGGTGAGGGTAGTTATTAAACCTATCCCACTCTCTAGATACCCCTTAGCACGTAAAGGAATATTATTTGGGGGTCCAGCCATGGAGAAGAGTTTAGACACGAGGAGAAGATAAGGAACACACCCATTATCAAGAAATCACATTAGGATTCTCCTTTAAACCTGTTCCTTAAATCACTAGTGCTTAGGAAATCTATTGGAGGCAGAAGCCGTCAAGGGTAGCCTAGGGTTAGGGTTAGGGTTAGGGTGAGGGTTAGGGTACGGCTTAGGGTATGGGTTCAGGGAGGGGTTCGGGTAGGGCGTAGGGTATGGTTTAGGGTTAGGGTTAGAGTTAGTGTTAGGGTTAGGGCTCGGTTTAGGGTACGGGTTAGGATTAGGGTATGCGCTAGGGTTAGGGTAGGGGTTAGGGTTAGGGAACGCGTTAGGGTGAGGGTAGTTATTATACCTATCACACTCTCTAGATACCCCTTAGCACATAAAGGAATATTATTTGGGGGTCCAGCCATGGAGAAGAGTTTAGACACGAGGAGAATATAAGGAACACACCCATTATCAAGAAATCACATTAGGATTCTCTTTTTAACCTGTTCCTTAAAACACTAGTGCTTAGGAAATCTATTGGAGGCAGAAGCCGTCAAGGGTAGCTTAGGGTTAGGGTTAGGGTTAGGGTGAGGGTTAGGGTATGGCTTACGATACGGGTTCGGGGAGGTGTTCGGGTAGGGCGTAGGGTATGGGTTAGGGTTAGGGTTAGGGCTAGTGTTAGGGTTAGGGTTCGGTTTAGGGTACGGGTTAGGATTAGGGTACGCGCTAGGGTTAGGGTAGGGGTTAGGGTTAGGGTACGCGTTAGGGTGAGGGTAGTTATTAAACCTATCCCACTCTCTAGATACCCCTTAGCACGTAAAGGAATATTATTTGGGGGTCCAGCCATGGAGAAGAGTTTAGACACGAGGAGAAGATAAGGAACACACCCATTATCAAGAAATCACATTAGGATTCTCCTTTAAACCTGTTCCTTAAATCACTAGTGCTTAGGAAATCTATTGGAGGCAGAAGCCGTCAAGGGTAGCCTAGGGTTAGGGTTAGGGTTAGGGTGAGGGTTAGGGTACGGCTTAGGGTACGGGTTCGGGGAGGGATTCGGGTAGGGGGTAGGGTATGGGTTAGAGTTAGGGTTAGGGTTAGTGTTAGGGTTAGGGCTCAGTTTAGGGTACGGGTTAGGATTAGGGTACGCGTTAGTGTTAGGGTAGGGGTTAGGGTTAGGGTACGCTTTAGGGTGAGGGTAGTTATTAAACCTATCCCATTCTCTAGATACCCCTTAGCACGTAAAGGAATATTATTTGGGGGTCCAGCCATGGAGAAGAGTTTAGACACTAGGAGAAGATAAGGAACACACCCATTATCAAGAAATCACATTAGGATTCTCTTTTTAACCTGTTCCTTAAAACACTAGTGGTTTGGAAATCTATTGGAGGCAGAAGCAGTCAAGGGTAGCTTAGGGTTAGGGTTAGGGTTAGGGTGAGGGTTAGGGTACGGCTTAGGGTACGTGTTCGGGGAGGGGTTCGGGTAGGGCGTAGGGTATGGGTTAAGGTTAGGGTTAGGGTTAGTGTTAGGGTTAGGGCTCAGTTTAGGGTACGGGTTAGGATTAGGGTACGCGTTAGGGTTAGGGTAGGGGTTAGGGTTAGGGTACGCTTTAGGTTGAGGGTAGTTATTAAACCTATCCCACTCTCTAGATACCCCTTAGCACGTAAAGGAATATTATTTGGGGGTCCAGCCATGGAGAAGGGTTTAGACACTAGGAGAAGATAAGGAACACACCCATTATCAAGAAATCACAATATGATTCTCTTTTTAAACTGTTCCTTAAAACACTAGTGGTTATGAAATCTATTGGAGGCAGAAGCAGTCAAGGGTAGCTTAGGGTTAGGCTTAGGGTTAGGGTGAGGGTTAGGGTACGGCTTAGGGTACGGGTTAGGAGACGGTTTCGGCTAGGGCCTAGGGTATGGGTTAGGGTTACGGTTAGGGTTAGTGTTAGGGTTAGGGCTCGGTTTAGGGTACGGGTTAGGATTAGGGTACTCGTTAGGGTTAGTGTAGCGGTTAGGGTTAGGGTACGCGTTAGGGTGAGGGTAGTTATTAAACCTATCACACTCTCTAGATACCCCTTAGCACGTAAAGGAATATTATTTGGGGGTCCAGCCATGGAGAAGAGTTTAGACACTAGGAGAAGATGAGGAACACACCCATTAGCACGAAATCACATTAGGATTCTCTTTTTAACCTGTTCCTTAAAACACTAGTGCTTAGGAAATCTATTGGAGGCAGAAGCCGTCAAGGGTAGCCTAGGGTTAGGGTTAGGGTTAGGGTGAGTGTTAGGGTACGGGTTCGGTGAGGGGTTCGGGTAGGGCGTAGGGTATGGGTTAAGGTTAGGGTTAGGGTTAGGGTTAGGGTTAGGGCTCAGTTTAGGGTACGGGTTAGGATTAGGGTACGCGTTAGGGTTAGGGTAGGTGTTAGGGTTAGGGTACGCTTTAGGGTGAGGGTAGTTATTAAACCTATCCCACTCTCTAGATACCCCTTAGCACGTAAAGGAATATTATTTGGGGGTCCAGCCATGGAGAAGGGTTTAGACACTAGGAGAAGATAAGGAACACACACATTATCAAGAAATCACAATATGATTCTCTTTTTAAACTGTTCCTTAAAACACTAGTGGTTATGAAATCTATTGAGGCAGAAGCAGTGAAGGGTAGCTTAGGGTTAGGCTTAGGGTTAGGGTGAGGGTTAGGGTACGGCTTAGGGTACGGGTTAGGAGACGGTTTCGGCTAGGGCGTAGGGTATGGGTTAGGGTTAGGGTTAGGGTTAGTGTTAGGGTTAGGGCTCGGTTTAGGGTACGGGTTAGGATTAGGGTACTCGTTAGGGTTAGGTTAGCGGTTATGGTTAGGGTACGCGTTAGGGTGAGGGTAGTTATTAAACCTATCACACTCTCTAGATACCCCTTAGCACGTAAAGGAATATTATTTGTGGGTCCAGCCATGGAGAAGAGTTTAGACACTAGGAGAAGATAAGGAACACACCCATTATCACGAAATCACATTAGGATTCTCTTTTTAACCTGTTCCTTAAAACACTAGTGCTTAGGAAATCTATTGGAGGCAGAAGCAGTCAAGGGTAGCTTAGGGTTAGGGTTAGGGTTAGGGTGAGGGTTAGGGTACGGCTTAGGGTACGGGTTCGGGGAGGGGTTCGGGTAGGGCGTAGTGTATGGGTTAGGGTTAGTGTTAGGGCTAGTGTTAGGGTTAGGGCTCGGTTTAGGGTACGGGTTAGGATTAGGGTACGCGTTAGGGTTAGGGTAGGGGTTAGGGTTAGGGTACGCGTTAGGGTGAGGGTAGTTATTAAACCTATCACACTCTCTAGATACCCCTTAGCACGTAAAGGACTATTATTTGGGGGTCCAGCCATGGAGAAGAGTTTAGACACGAGGAGAAGATAAGGAACACACCCATTATCAAGAAATCACATTAGGATTCTCTTTTTAACCTGTTCCTTAAAACACTAGTGCTTAGGAAATCTATTGGAGGCAGAAGCCGTCAAGGGTAGCTTAGGGTTAGGGTTAGGGTTAGGGTGAGGGTTAGGGTACGGTTTAGGGTATGGGTTCAGGGAGGGGTTCGGGTAGGGCGTAGGGTATGGTTTAGGGTTAGGGTTAGAGTTAGTGTTAGGGTTAGGGCTCGGTTTAGGGTACGGGTTAGGATTAGGGTACGTGCTAGGGTTAGGGTAGGGGTTAGGGTTAGGGAACGCGTTAGGGTGAGGGTAGTTATTATACCTATCACACTCTCTAGATACCCCTTAGCACATAAAGGAATATTATTTGGGGGTCCAGCCATGGAGAAGAGTTTAGACACGAGGAGAATATAAGGAACACACCCATTATCAAGAAATCACATTAGGATTCTCTTTTTAACCTGTTCCTTAAAACACTAGTGCTTAGGAAATCTATTGGAGGCAGAAGCCGTCAAGGGTAGCTTAGGGTTAGGGTTAGGGTTAGGGTGAGGGTTAGGGTACGGCTTACGATACGGGTTCGGGGAGGTGTTCGGGTAGGGCGTAGGGTATGGGTTACGGTTAGGGTTAGGGCTAGTGTTAGGGTTAGGGCTCGGTTTAGGGTACGGGTTAGGATTAGGGTATGCGTTAGGGTTAGGGTAGGGGTTAGGGTTAGGGTACGCGTTAGGGTGAGGGTAGTTATTAAACCTATCCCACTCTCTAGATACCCCTTAGCACGTAAAGGAATATTATTTGGGGGTCCAGCCATGGAGAAGAGTTTAGACACGAGGAGAAGATAAGGAACACACCCATTATCAAGAAATCACATTAGGATTCTCCTTTAAACCTGTTCCTTAAATCACTAGTGCTTAGGAAATCTATTGGAGGCAGAAGCCGTCAAGGGTAGCCTAGGGTTAGGGTTAGGGTTAGGGTGAGGGTTAGGGTACGGCTTAGGGTATGGGTTCAGGGAGGGGTTCGGGTAGGGCGTAGGGTATGGTTTAGGGTTAGGGTTAGAGTTAGTGTTAGGGTTAGGGCTCGGTTTAGGGTACGGGTTAGGATTAGGGTATGCGCTAGGGTTAGGGTAGGGGTTAGGGTTAGGGAACGCGTTAGGGTGAGGGTAGTTATTATACCTATCACACTCTCTAGATACCCCTTAGCACATAAAGGAATATTATTTGGGGGTCCAGCCATGGAGAAGAGTTTAGACACGAGGAGAATATAAGGAACACACCCATTATCAAGAAATCACATTAGGATTCTCTTTTTAACCTGTTCCTTAAAACACTAGTGCTTAGGAAATCTATTGGAGGCAGAAGCCGTCAAGGGTAGCTTAGGGTTAGGGTTAGGGTTAGGGTGAGGGTTAGGGTATGGCTTACGATACGGGTTCGGGGAGGTGTTCGGGTAGGGCGTAGGGTATGGGTTAGGGTTAGGGTTAGGGCTAGTGTTAGGGTTAGGGTTCGGTTTAGGGTACGGGTTAGGATTAGGGTACGCGCTAGGGTTAGGGTAGGGGTTAGGGTTAGGGTACGCGTTAGGGTGAGGGTAGTTATTAAACCTATCCCACTCTCTAGATACCCCTTAGCACGTAAAGGAATATTATTTGGGGGTCCAGCCATGGAGAAGAGTTTAGACACGAGGAGAAGATAAGGAACACACCCATTATCAAGAAATCACATTAGGATTCTCCTTTAAACCTGTTCCTTAAATCACTAGTGCTTAGGAAATCTATTGGAGGCAGAAGCCGTCAAGGGTAGCCTAGGGTTAGGGTTAGGGTTAGGGTGAGGGTTAGGGTACGGCTTAGGGTACGGGTTCGGGGAGGGATTCGGGTAGGGGGTAGGGTATGGGTTAGAGTTAGGGTTAGGGTTAGTGTTAGGGTTAGGGCTCAGTTTAGGGTACGGGTTAGGATTAGGGTACGCGTTAGTGTTAGGGTAGGGGTTAGGGTTAGGGTACGCTTTAGGGTGAGGGTAGTTATTAAACCTATCCCATTCTCTAGATACCCCTTAGCACGTAAAGGAATATTATTTGGGGGTCCAGCCATGGAGAAGAGTTTAGACACTAGGAGAAGATAAGGAACACACCCATTATCAAGAAATCACATTAGGATTCTCTTTTTAACCTGTTCCTTAAAACACTAGTGGTTTGGAAATCTATTGGAGGCAGAAGCAGTCAAGGGTAGCTTAGGGTTAGGGTTAGGGTTAGGGTGAGGGTTAGGGTACGGCTTAGGGTACGTGTTCGGGGAGGGGTTCGGGTAGGGCGTAGGGTATGGGTTAAGGTTAGGGTTAGGGTTAGTGTTAGGGTTAGGGCTCAGTTTAGGGTACGGGTTAGGATTAGGGTACGCGTTAGGGTTAGGGTAGGGGTTAGGGTTAGGGTACGCTTTAGGTTGAGGGTAGTTATTAAACCTATCCCACTCTCTAGATACCCCTTAGCACGTAAAGGAATATTATTTGGGGGTCCAGCCATGGAGAAGGGTTTAGACACTAGGAGAAGATAAGGAACACACCCATTATCAAGAAATCACAATATGATTCTCTTTTTAAACTGTTCCTTAAAACACTAGTGGTTATGAAATCTATTGGAGGCAGAAGCAGTCAAGGGTAGCTTAGGGTTAGGCTTAGGGTTAGGGTGAGGGTTAGGGTACGGCTTAGGGTACGGGTTAGGAGACGGTTTCGGCTAGGGCCTAGGGTATGGGTTAGGGTTACGGTTAGGGTTAGTGTTAGGGTTAGGGCTCGGTTTAGGGTACGGGTTAGGATTAGGGTACTCGTTAGGGTTAG
The DNA here is from genome assembly GCF_949987535.1 of Balaenoptera acutorostrata. Classification (NCBI taxonomy): domain Eukaryota; kingdom Metazoa; phylum Chordata; class Mammalia; order Artiodactyla; family Balaenopteridae; genus Balaenoptera; species Balaenoptera acutorostrata. The sequence goes on from NW_026646743.1 coordinate 7,686, forward strand.
TGTAGCGGTTAGGGTTAGGGTACGCGTTAGGGTGAGGGTAGTTATTAAACCTATCACACTCTCTAGATACCCCTTAGCACGTAAAGGAATATTATTTGGGGGTCCAGCCATGGAGAAGAGTTTAGACACTAGGAGAAGATGAGGAACACACCCATTAGCACGAAATCACATTAGGATTCTCTTTTTAACCTGTTCCTTAAAACACTAGTGCTTAGGAAATCTATTGGAGGCAGAAGCAGTCAAGGGTAGCTTAGGGTTAGGGTTAGGGTTAGGGTGAGGGTTAGGGTACGGCTTAGGGTACGGGTTCGGGGAGGGGTTCGGGTAGGGCGTAGGGTACGGGTTAGGGTTAGGGTTAGGGCTAGTGTTAGGGTTAGGGCTCGGTTTAGGGTACGGGTTAGGATTAGTGTACGCGTTAGGGTTAGGGTAGGGGTTAGGGTTAGGGTACGCGTTAGGGTGAGGGTAGTTATTAAACCTATCCCACTCTCTAGATACCCCTTAGCACGTAAAGGAATATTATTTGGGGGTCCAGCCATGGAGAAGAGTTTAGACACGAGGAGAAGATAAGGAACACACCCATTATCAAGAAATCACATTAGGATTCTCTTTTTAACCTGTTCCTTAAAACACTAGTGCTTAGGAAATCTATTGGAGGCAGAAGCCGTCAAGGGTAGCTTAGGGTTAGGGTTAGGGTTAGGGTGAGGGTTAGGGTACGGTTTAGGGTATGGGTTCAGGGAGGGGTTCGGGTAGGGCGTAGGGTATGGTTTAGGGTTAGGGTTAGAGTTAGTGTTAGGGTTAGGGCTCGGTTTAGGGTACGGGTTAGGATTAGGGTACGCGCTAGGGTTAGGGTAGGGGTTAGGGTTAGGGAACGCGTTAGGGTGAGGGTAGTTATTATACCTATCACACTCTCTAGATACCCCTTAGCACATAAAGGAATATTATTTGGGGGTCCAGCCATGGAGAAGAGTTTAGACACGAGGAGAATATAAGGAACACACCCATTATCAAGAAATCACATTAGGATTCTCTTTTTAACCTGTTCCTTAAAACACTAGTGCTTAGGAAATCTATTGGAGGCAAAAGCCGTCAAGGGTAGCTTAGGGTTAGGGTTAGGGTTAGGGTGAGGGTTAGGGTACGGCTTAGGGTACGGGTTCGGGGAGGGGTTCGGGTAGGGCGTAGGGTATGGGTTAGTGTTAGGGTTAGAGTTAGTGTTAGGGTTAGGGCTCGGTTTAGGGTACGGTTTAGGATTAGGGTACGCGCTAGGGTTAGGGTAGGGGTTAGGGTGAGGGTAGTTATTAAACCTATCACACTCTCTAGATACCCCTTAGCACATAAAGGAATATTATTTGGGGGTCCAGCCATGGAGAAGAGTTTAGACACGAGGAGAAGACAAGGAACACACCCATTATCAAGAAATCACATTAGGATTCTATTTTTAACATGTTCCTTAAAACACTAGTGGTTAGGAAATCTATTGGAGGCAGAAGCAGTCAAGGGTAGCTTAGGGTTAGGGTTAGGGTTAGGGTGAGGGTTAGGGTACGGCTTAGGGTACGGGTTCGGGGAGGGGTTCGGGTAGGGCGTAAGTTATGGGTTAGTGTTAGGGTTAGGGCTAGTGTTAGGGTTAGGGCTCCGTTTAGGGTACGGGTTAGGATTAGGGTACGCGCTAGGTTTACGGTAGGGGTTAGGGTTAGGGTACGCGTTAGGGTGAGGGTAGTTATTAAACCTATCCCACTCTCTAGATACCCCTTAGCACGTAAAGGAATATTATTTGGAGGTCCAGCCATGGAGAAGAGTTTAGACACGAGGAGAAGATAAGGAACACACCCATTATCAAGAAATCACATTAGGATTCTCCTTTAAACCTGTTCCTTAAATCACTAGTGCTTAGGAAATCTATTGGAGGCAGAAGCCGTCAAGGGTAGCTTAGGGTTAGGGTTAGGGTTAGGGTGAGGGTTAGTGTACGGCTTAGGGTACGGGTTCGGGGAGGGGTTCGGGTAGGGCGTAGGGTATGGGTTAGGGTTAGGGTTAGGGTTAGGGCACGGTTTAGGGTACGGGTTAGGATTAGGGTACGCGTTAGTGTTAGGGTAGTGGTTAGGGTTAGGGTACGCTTTAATGTGAGGGTAGTTATTAAACCTATCCCACTCTCTAGATACCCCTTAGCACGTAAAGGAATATTATTTGGGGGTCCAGCCATGGAGAAGAGTTTAGACACTAGGAGAAGATAAGGAACACACCCATTATCAAGAAATCACAATAAGATTCTCTTTTTAAACTGTTCCTTAAAACACTAGTGCTTAGGAAATCTATTGGAGGAAGAAGCAGTCAAGGGTAGCTTAGGGTTAGGGTTAGGGTTAGGGTGAGGGCTAGGGTATGGCTTAGGGTACGGGTTCGGGGAGGGGTTCGGGTAGGGCGTAGGGTATGGGTTAGGGTTAGGGTTAGGGTTAGTGTTATGGTTAGGGCTCGGTTTAGGTTACGGGTTAGGATTAGGGTACGCGTTAGCGTTAGGGTAGGGGTTAGGGTTAGGGTACGTGTTAGGGTGAGGGTAGTTATTAAACCTATCACACTCTCTAGATACCCCTTAGCACATAAAGGAATATTATTTGGGGGTCCAGCCATGGAGAAGAGTTTAGACACGAAGAGAAGATAAGGAACACACCCATTATCACGAAATCACATTAGGATTCTCTTTTTAACCTGTTCCTTAAAACACTAGTGCTTAGGAAATCTATTGGAGGCAGAAGCAGTCAAGGGTAGCTTAGGGTTAGGGTTAGGGTTAGGGTGAGGGTTAGGGTACGGCTTAGGTTACGGGTTCGGGGAGGGGTTCGGGTAGGGCGTAGGGTATGGGTTAGGGTTAGGGTTAGGGCTAGTGTTAGGTATAGGGCTCGGTTTAGGGTACGGGTTAGGATTAGGGTACGCGTTAGGGTTAGGGTAGGGGTTAGGGTTAGGGTACGCGTTAGGGTGAGGGTAGTTATTAAACCTATACCAATCTCTAGATACCCCTTAGCACTTAAAGGAATATTATTTGGGGGTCCAGCCATGGAGAAGAGTTTAGACACGAGGAGAAAATAAGGAACACACCCATTATCAAGAAATCACATTAGGATTCTCTTTTTCACCTGTTCCTTAAAACACTAGTGCTTAGGAAATCTATTGGAGGAAGAAGCCGTCAAAGGTAGCTTAGGGTTAGGTTTAGGGTTAGGGTGAGTGTTAGGGTACGGCTTAGGGTACGGGTTCGGGGAGGGGTTCGGGTAGGGCGTAGGGTATGGGTTAGGGTTACGGTTAGGGTTAGTGTTAGGGTTAGGGCTCGGTTTAGGGTACGGGTTAGGATTAGGGTACGCGTTAGGGTTAGGGTAGGGGTTAGGGTTAGTGTACGCGTTAGGGAGAGGGTAGTTATTAAACCTATCCCACTCTCTAGATACCCCTTAGCACGTACAGGAATATTATTTGGGGGTCCAGCCATGGAGAAGAGTTTAGACACGAGGAGAAGATACGGAACACACCCATTATCAAGAAATCACATTAGGATTCTCTTTTTCACCTGTTCCTTAAAACACTAGTGCTTAGGAAATCTATTGGAGGCAGAAGCAGTCAAGGGTAGCTTAGGGTTAGGGTTAGGGTTAGGGTGAGGGTTAGGGTATGGCTTAGGGTACGGGTTCGGGGAGGGGTTCGGGTAGGGCGTAGGGTATGGTTTAGGGTTAGGGTTAGGGTTAGTGTTAGGGTTAGGGCTCGGTTTAGGTTACGGGTTAGGATTAGGGTACGCGTTAGTGTTAGGGTAGGGATTAGGGTTAGGGTACGCGATAGGGTGAGGTTAGTTATTAAACCTATCCCACTCTCTAGATACCCCTTAGCACGTAAAGGAATATTATTTGGGGGTCCAGCCATGGAGAAGAGTTTAGACACTAGGAGAAGATAAGGAACACACCCATTATCAAGAAATCACATTAGGATTCTCTTTTTAACCTGTTCCTTAAAACACTAGTGCTTAGGAAATCTATTGGAGGCAGAAGCAGTCAAGGGTAGCTTAGGGTTAGGGTGAGGGTTAGGGTACGGTTTAGGGTACGGGTTCGGGGAGGGGTTCGAGTAGGGCGTAGAGTATTGGTTAGGGTTAGGGTTAGGGCTAGTGTTAGGGTTAGGGCTCGGTTTAGTGTACGGGTTAGGATTAAGGTACGTGTTAGGGTTAGGGTAGGGGTTAGGGTTAGGGAACGCGTTAGGGTGAGGGTAGTTATTAAACCTATCCCACTCTCTAGATACCCCTTAGCACGTAAAGGAATATTATTTGGGGGTCCAGCCATGGAGAAGAGTTTAGACACGAGGAGAAGATAAGGAACACACCCATTATCAAGAAATCACATTAGGATTCTCTTTTTAACCTGTTCCTTAAAACACTAGTGCTTAGGAAATCTATTGGAGGCAGAAGCCGTCAAGGGTAGCTTAGGGTTAGGGTTAGGGTTAGGGTGAGGGTTAGGGTACGGTTTAGGGTACGGGTTCAGGGAGGAGTTCGGGTAGGGCGTAGGGTATGGGTTAGGGTTAGGTTTAGAGTTAGTGTTAGGGTTAGGGCTCGGTTTAGGGTACGGGTTAGGATTAGGGTACGCGCTAGGGTTAGGGTAGGGGTTAGGGTGAGGGTAGTTATTAAACCTATCACACTCTCTAGATACCCCTTAGCACATAAAGGAATATTATTTGGGGGTCCAGCCATGGAGAAGAGTTTAGACACGAGGAGAAGACAAGGAACACACCCATTATCAAGAAATCACATTAGGATTCTATTTTTAACATGTTCCTTAAAACACTAGTGGTTAGGAAATCTATTGGAGGCAGAAGCAGTCAAGGGTAGCTTAGGGTTAGGGTTAGGGTTAGGGTGAGGGTTAGGGTACGGCTTAGGGTACGGGTTCGGGGAGGGGTTCGGGTAGGGCGTAGGTTATGGGTTAGTGTTAGGGTTAGGGCTAGTGTTAGGGTTAGGGCTCCGTTTAGGGTACGGGTTAGGATTAGGGTACGCGCTAGGGTTAGGGTAGGGGTTAGGGTTAGGGTACGCGTTAGGGTGAGGGTAGTTATTAAACTTATCCCACTCTCTAGATACCCCTTAGCACGTAAAGGAATATTATTTGGAGGTCCAGCCATGGAGAAGAGTTTAGACACGAGGAGAAGATAAGGAACACACCCATTATCAAGAAATCACATTAGGATTCTCCTTTAAACCTGTTCCTTAAATCACTAGTGCTTAGGAAATCTATTGGAGGCAGAAGCCGTCAAGGGTAGCTTAGGGTTATGGTTAGGGTTAGGGTGAGGGTTAGGGTACGGCTTAGGGTACGGGTTCGGGGAGGGGTTCGGGTAGGGCGTAGGGTATGGGTTAGAGTTAGGGTTAGGGTTAGTGTTAGGGTTAGGGCTCAGTTTAGGGTACGGGTTAGGATTAGGGTACGCGTTAGTGTTAGGGTAGGGGTTAGGGTTAGGGTACGCTTTAGGGTGAGGGTAGTTATTAAACCTATCCCACTCTCTAGATACCCCTTAGCACGTAAAGCAATATTATTTGTGGGTCCAGCCATGGAGAAGGTTTAGACACTAGGAGAAGATAAGGAACACACCCATTATCAAGAAATCACAATATGATTCTCTTTTTAAACTGTTCCTTAAAACACTAGTGGTTAGGAAACCTATTGGAGGCAGAAGCAGTCAAGGGTAGCTTAGGGTTAGGGTTAGGGTTAGGGTGAGGTTTAGGGTACGGCTTAGGGTACGGGTTCGGGGAGGGTTTCGTGTAGGGCGTAGGGTATGGGTTAGGGTTAGGGTTAGGGTTAGTGTTAGGGTTAGGGCTCGGTTTAGGGTACGGGTTAGGATTAGGGTATTCGTTAGGGTTAGGGTAGCGGTTAGGGTTAGGGTACGCGTTAGGGTGAGGGTAGTTATTAAACCTATCACACTCTCTAGATACCCCTTAGCACGTAAAGGAATATTATTTGGGGGTCCAGCCATGGAGAAGAGTTTAGACACTAGGAGAAGATAAGGAACACACCCATTAACACGAAATCACTTTAGGATTCTCTTTTTAACCTGTTCCTTAAAACACTAATGCTTAGGAAATCTATTGGAGGCAGAAGCAGTCAAGCGTAGCTTAGGGTTAGGGTTAGGGTTAGGGTGAGGGTTAGGGTACGGCTTAGGGTACGGGTTCGGGGAGGGGTTCGGGTAGGGCGTAGGGTATGGGTTAGGGTTAGGGTTAGGGCTAGTGTTAGGGTTAGGGCTCGGTTTAGAGTACGGGTTAGGATTAGGGTACGCGTTAGGGTTAGGGTAGGGGTTAGGGTTAGGGTACGCGTTAGGGTGAGGGTAGTTATTAAACCTATCCCACTCTCTAGATACCCCTTAGCACGTAAAGGAATATTATTTGGGGGTCCAGCCATGGAGAAGAGTTTAGATACGAGGAGAAGATAAGGAACACACCCATTATCAAGAAATCACATTAGGATTCTCCTTTAAACCTGTTCCTTAAATCACTAGTGCTTAGGAAATCTATTGGAGGCAGAAGCCGTCAAGGGTAGCCTTGGGTTAGGGTTAGGGTTAGGGTGAGGGTTAGGGTACGGCTTAGGGTACGGGTTCGGGGAGGGATTCGGGTAGGGCGTAGGGTATGGGTTAGAGTTAGGGTTAGGGTTAGTGTTAGGGTTAGGGCTCAGTTTAGGGTACGGGTTAGGATTAGGGTACGCGTTAGTGTTAGGGTAGGGGTTAGGGTTAGGGTACGCTTTAGGGTGAGGGTAGTTATTAAACCTATCCCACTCTCTAGATACCCCTTAGCACGTAAAGGAATATTATTTGGGGGTCCAGCGATGGAGAAGAGTTTAGACACTAGGAGAAGATAAGGAACACACCCATTATCAAGAAATCACAATATGATTCTCTTTTTAAACTGTTCCTTAAAACACTTGTGCTTAGGAAATCTATTGGAGGCAGAAGCAGTCAAGGGTAGCTTAGAGTTAGGGTTAGGGTTAGGGTGAGGGTTAGGGTATGGCTTAGGGTACGGGTTCGGGGAGGGGTTCGGGTAGGGCGTAGGGTATGGGTTAGGTATAGGGTTAGGGCTAGTGTTAGGTTTAGGGCTCGGTTTAGGGTATGGGTTAGGATTAGGGTACGCGCTAGGGTTAGGGTAGGGGTTAGCGTTAGGGTACGCGTTAGGGTGGGGGTAGTTATTAAACCTATCACACTCTCTAGATACCCCTTAGCACGTAAAGGAATATTATTTGGGGGTCCAGCCATGGAGAAGAGTTTAGACACGAGGAGAAGATAATGAACACACCCATTATCAAGAAATCACATTAGGATTCTCTTTTTAACCTGTTCCTTAAAACACTAGTGCTTAGGAAATCTATTGGAGGCAGAAGCAGTCAAGGGTAGCTTAGGGTTAGGGTTAGGGTTAGGGTGAGGTTTAGGGTACGGCTTAGGGTACGGGTTCGGGGAGGGTTTCGTGTAGGGCGTAGGGTATGGGTTAGGGTTAGGGTTAGGGTTAGTGTTAGGGTTAGGGCTCGGTTTAGGGTACGGGTTAGGATTAGGGTATTCGTTAGGGTTAGGGTAGCGGTTAGGGTTAGGGTACGCGTTATGGAGAGGGTAGTTATTAAACCTATCACACTCTCTAGATACCCCTTAGCACGTAAAGGAATATTATTTGGGGGTCCAGCCATGGAGAAGAGTTTAGACACTAGGAGAAGATAAGGAACACACCCATTATCACGAAATCACATTAGGATTCTCTTTTTAACCTGTTCCTTAAAACACTAATGCTTAGGAAATCTATTGGAGGCAGAAGCAGTCAAGGGTAGCTTAGGGTTAGGGTTAGGGTTAGGGTGAGGGTTAGGGTACGGCTTAGGGTACGGGTTCGGGGAGGGGTTCGGGTAGGGCGTAGGGTATGGGTTAGGGTTAGGGTTAGGGCTAGTGTTAGGGTTAGGGCTCGGTTTAGAGTACGGGTTAGGATTAGGGTACGCGTTAGGGTTAGGGTAGGGGTTAGGGTTAGGGTACGCGTTAGGGTGAGGGTAGTTATTAAACCTATCACACTCTCTAGATACCCCTTAGCACATAAAGGAATATTATTTGGGGGTCCAGCCATGGAGAAGAGTTTAGACACGAGGAGAAGATAAGGAACACACCCATTATCAAGAAATCACATTAGGATTCTCTTTTTAACCTGTTCCTTAAAACACTAGTGCTTAGGAAATCTATTGGAGGCAGAAGCCGTCAAGGGTAGCTTAGGGTTAGGGTTAGGGTTAGGGTGAGGGTTAGGGTACGGCTTACGATACGGGTTCGGGGAGGGGTTCAGGTAGGGCGTAGGGTATGGGTTAGGGTTAGGGTTAGGGCTAGTGTTAGGGTTAGGGCTCGGTTTAGGGTACGGGTTAGGATTAGGGTATGCATTAGGGTTAGTGTAGGGGTTATGGTTAGGGTACGCGTTAGGGTGAGGGTAGTTATTAAACCTATCCCACTCTCTAGATACCCCTTAGCACGTAAAGGAATATTATTTGGGGGTCCAGCCATGGAGAAGAGTTTAGATACGAGGAGAAGATAAGGAACACACCCATTATCAAGAAATCACATTAGGATTCTCCTTTAAACCTGTTCCTTAAATCACTAGTGCTTAGGAAATCTATTGGAGGCAGAAGCCGTCAAGGGTAGCCTAGGGTTAGGGTTAGGGTTAGGGTGAGGGTTAGGGTACGGCTTAGGGTACGGGTTCGGGGAGGGATTCGGGTAGGGCGTAGGGTATGGGTTAGAGTTAGGGTTAGGGTTAGTGTTAGGGTTAGGGCTCAGTTTAGGGTACGGGTTAGGATTAGGGTATGCGTTAGTGTTAGGGTAGGGGTTAGGGTTACGGTACGCTTTAGGGTGAGGGTAGTTATTAAACCTATCCCACTCTCTAGATACCCCTTAGCACGTAAAGGAATATTATTTGGGGGTCCAGCCATGGAGAAGAGTTTAGACACTAGGAGAAGATAAGGAACACACCCATTATCAAGAAATCACAATATGATTCTCTTTTTAAACTGTTCCTTAAAACACTAGTGGTTAGGAAATCTATTGGAGGCAGAAGCAGTCAAGGGTAGCTTAGGGTTAGGGTTAGGGTTAGGGTGAGGGTTAGGGTACGGCTTAGGGTACGGGTTCGGGGAGGGTTTCGGGTAGGGCGTAGGGTATGGGTTAGGGTTAGGGTTAGGGTTAGTGTTAGGGTTAGGGCTCGGTTTAGGGTACGGGTTAGGATTAGGGTACTCGTTAGGGTTAGGGTAGCGGTTAGGGTTAGGGTACGCGTTAGGGTGAGGGTAGTTATTAAACCTATCACACTCTCTAGATACCCCTTAGCACGTAAAGGAATATTATTTGTGGTTCGAGCCATGGAGAAGAGTTTAGACACTAGGAGAAGATAAGGAACACACCCATTATCAAGAAATCACATTAGGAGTCTCTTTTTAACCTGTTCCTTAAAACACTTGTGCTTAGGAAATCTATTGGAGGCAGAAGCAGTCAAGGGTAGCTTAGAGTTAGGGTTAGGGTTAGGGTGAGGGTTAGGGTATGGCTTAGGGTACGGGTTCGGGGAGGGGTTCGGGTAGGGCGTAGGGTATGGGTTAGGTATAGGGTTAGGGCTAGTGTTAGGTTTAGGGCTCGGTTTAGGGTATGGGTTAGGATTAGGGTACGCGCTAGGGTTAGGGTAGGGGTTAGGGTTAGGGTACGCGTTAGGGTGGGGGTAGTTATTAAACCTATCACATTCTCTAGATACCCCTTAGCACATAAAGGAATATTATTTGGGGGTCCAGCCATGGAGAAGAGTTTAGACACGAGGAGAAGTTAAGGAACACACCCATTATCAAGAAATCACATTAGGATTCTCTTTTCACCTGTTCCATAAAACACTACTGCTTAGGAAATCTATTGGAGACAGAAGCAGTCAAGGGTAGCTTAGGGTAGGGTTAGGGTTAGGGTGAGGGATAGGGTATGGCTTAGGGTACGGGTTCGGGGAGGGGTTCGGGTAGGGCGTACGGTATGGGTTAGGGTTAGGGTTAGGGCTGGTGTTAGGGTTAGGGCTCGGTTTAGGGTACGGGTTAGGATTAGGGTACGCGTTAGTGTTAGGGTAGGGGTTAGGGTTAGGGTACGCGATAGGGTGAGGTTAGTTATTAAACCTATCCCACTCTCTAGATACCCCTTAGCACGTAAAGGAATATTATTTGGGGGTCCAGCCATGGAGAAGAGTTTAGACACTTGGAGAAGATAAGGAACACACCCATTATCAAGAAATCACATTAGGATTCTCTTTTTAACCTGTTCCTTAAAACACTAGTGCTTAGGAAATCTATTGGAGGCAGAAGCAGTCAAGGGTAGCTTAGGGTTAGGGTTAGGGTTAGGGTACGGCTTAGGGTACGGGTTCGGGGAGGGTTTCGGGTAGGGCGTAGTGTATGGTTTAGTGTTAGGGTTAGGGTTAGTGTTAGGGTTAGGGCTCGGTTTAGGGTACGGGTTAGGATTACGGTACGCGTTAGGGTTAGGGTAGGGGTTAGGGTTAGGGTATGCGATAGGGTGAGGTTAGTTATTAAACCTATCCCACTCTCTAGATACCCCTTAGCACGTAAAGGAATATTATTTGGGGGTCCGGCCATGGAGAAGAGTTTCGACACTAGGAGAAGATAAGGAACACACCCATTATCAAGAAATCACATTAGGATTCTCTTTTTAACCTGTTCCTTAAAACACTAGTTCTTAGGAAATCTATTGGAGGCAGAAGCCGTCAAGGGTAGCTTAGGGTTAGGGTTAGGGTTAGGGTGAGGGTTAGGGTACGGCTTAGGGTACGGGTTCGGGGAGGGGTTCGGGTAGGGCGTAGGGTATGGGTTAGGGTTAGGGTTAGGGATAGTGTTAGGGTTAGGGCTCGGTTTAGGGTACGGGTTAGGATTAGGGAACGCGTTAGGGTTAGGGTAGAGGTTAGGGTTAGGATACGCGTTAGGGTGAGGTAGTTATTAAACCTATCCCACTCTCTAGATACCCCTTAGCACGTAAAGGAATATTATTTGGGGGTCTAGCCATGGAGAAGAGTTTAGACACGAGGAGAAGATAAGGAACACACCCATTATCAAGAAATCACATTAGGATTCTCTTTTAAACCTGTTCCTTAAATCACTAGTGCTTAGGAAATCTATTGGAGGCAGAAGCCGTCAAGGGTAGCTTAGGGTTAGGGTTAGGGTTAGGGTGAAGGTTAGGGTACGGCTTAGGGTACGGGTTCGGGGAGGGGTTCGGTTAGGGCGTAGGGTATGGGTTAAGGTTAGGGTTAGGGTTAGTGTTACGGTTAGGGCTCAGTTTAGGGTACGGGTTAGGATTAGGGTACGCGTTAGGGTTAGGGTAGGGGTTAGGGTTAGGGTACGCTTTAGGGTGAGGGTAGTTATTAAACCTATCCCACTCTCTAGATACCCCTTAGCACGTAAAGGAATATTATTTGGGGGTCCAGCCATGGAGAAGGGTTTAGACACTAGGAGAAGATAAGGAACACACCCATTATCAAGAAATCACAATATGATTCTCTTTTTAAACGGTTCCTTAAAACACTAGTGGTTAGGAAATCTATTGGAGGCAGAAGCAGTCAAGGGTAGCTTAGGGTTAGGGTTAGGGTTAGGGTGAGGGTTAGGGTACGGCTTAGGGTACGGGTTCGGAGACGGTTTCGGGTAGGGCGTAGGGTATGGGTTAGGGTTAGGGTTAGGGCTAGTGTTAGGGTTAGGGCTCGGTTTAGGGTACGGGTTAGGATTAGGGTACGCGTTAGGGTTAGGGTAGCGGTTAGGGTTAGGGTACGCGTTAGGGTGAGGGTAGTTATTAAACCTATCACACTCTCTAGATCCCCTTAGCACGTAAAGGAATATTATTTGGGGGTCCAGCCATGGAGAAGAGTTTAGTCACTAGGAGAAGATAAGGAACACACCCATTATCACGAAATCACATTAGGATTCTTTTTTAACCTGTTCCTTAAAACACTAGTGCTTAGGAAATCTATTGGAGGGCAGAAGCAGTCAAGGGTAGCTTAGGGTTAGGGTTAGGGTTAGGGTGAGGGTTAGGGTACGGCTTAGGGTACGGGTTCGGGGAGGGGTTCGGGTAGGGCGTAGGGTATGTGTTAGGGTTAGGGTTAGGGCTAGTGTTAGGGTTAGGGCTCGGTTTAGGGTACGGGTTAGGATTAGTGTACGCGTTAGGGTTAGGGTAGGGGTTAGGGTTAGGGTACGCGTTAGGGTGAGGGTAGTTATTAAACCTATCCCACTCTCTAGATACCCCTTAGCACGTAAAGGAATATTATTTGGGGGTCCAGCCATGGAGAAGAGTTTAGACACGAGGAGAAGATAAGGAACACACCCATTATCAAGAAATCACATTAGGATTCTACTTTAAACCTGTTCCTTAAATCACTAGTGCTTAGGAAATCTATTGGAGGCAGAAGCCGTCAAGGGTAGCTTAGGGTTAGCGTTAGGGTTAGGGTGAGGGTTAGGGTACGGCTTAGTGTACGGGTTCGGGGAGGGGTTCGGGTAGGGCGTAGGGTATGGGTTAGAGTTAGGGTTAGGGTTAGTGTTAGGGTTAGGGCTCAGTTTAGGGTACGGGTTAGGATTAGGGTACGCGTTAGTGTTAGGGTAGGGGTTAGGGTTAGGGTACGCTTTAGGGTGAGGGTAGTTATTAAACCTATCCCACTCTCTAGATACCCCTTAGCACGTAAAGGAATATTATTTGGGGGTCCAGCCATGGAGAAGGGTTTAGACACTAGGAGAAGATAAGGAACACACCCATTATCAAGAAATCACATTAGGATTCTCTTTTTAACCTGTTCCTTAAAACACTAGTGCTTAGGAAATCTATTGGAGGCAGAAGCAGTCAAGGGTAGCTTAGGGTTAGGGTTAGGGTTAGGGTGAGGGTTAGGGTATGGCTTAGGGTACGGGTTCGGGGAGGGGTTCGGGTAGGGCGTAGGGTATGGGTTAGGGTTAGGGTTAGGGTTAGTGTTAGGGTTAGGGCTCGGTTTAGGGTACGGGTTAGGATTAGGGTACGCGTTAGGGTTAGGGTAGGGGTTAGGGTTAGGGTACGCGATAGGGTGAGGTTAGTTCTTAGACCTATCCCACTCTCTAGATACCCCTTAGTACGTAAAGGAATATTATTTGGGGGTCCAGCCATGGAGAAGAGTTTAGACACGAGGAGAAGATAAGGAACACACCCATTATCAAGAAATCACATTAGGATTCTCTTTTTAACCTGTTCCTTAAAACACTAGTGCTTAGGAAATCTATTGGAGGCAGAAGCCGTCAAGGGTAGCTTAGGGTTAGGGTTAGGGTTAGGGTGAGGGTTAGGGTACGGCTTACGATACGGGTTCGGGGAGGGGTTCGGGTAGGGCGTAGGGTATGGGTTAGGGTTAGGGTTAGTGTTAGTGTTAGGGTTAGGGCTCGGTTTAGGGTACGGGTTAGGATTAGGGTACGCGTTAGGGTTAGGGTAGGGGTTATGGTTAGTGTACGCCTTACGGTGGGGGTAGTTATTAAACCTATCACACTCTCTAGATACCCCTTAGCACGTAAAGGACTATTATTTGGGGGTCCAGCCATGGAGAAGAGTTTAGACACGAGGAGAAGATAAGGAAAACACCCATTATCAAGAAATCACAATGTGATTCTCTTTTTAAACTGTTCCTTAAAACACTAATGCTTAGGAAATCTATTGGAGGCAGAAGCAGTCAAGGGTAGCTTAGGGTTAGGGTTAGGGTTAGGGTGAGGGTTAGGGTACGGCTTAGGGTACGGGTTCGGGGAGGGGTTCGGGTAGGCCGTAGGGTATGGGTTAGGGTTAGGGTTAGGGTTAGTGTTAGGGTTAGGGCTCGGTTTAGGGTACGGGTTAGGATTAGGGTATGCGTTAGTGTTAGGGTAGTGGTTAGGGTTAGGGTACGCTTTAGGGTGAGGGTAGTTATTAAACCTATCCCACTCTCTAGATACCCCTTAGCACGTAAAGGAATATTATTTGGGGGTCCAGCCATGGAGAAGAATTTAGACACTAGGAGAAGATAAGGAACACACCCATTATCAAGAAATCACAATATGATTCTCTTTTTAAACTGTTCCTTAAAACCCTAGTGCTTAGGAAATCTATTGGAGGCAGAAGCAGTCAAGGGTAGCTTAGGGTTAGGGTTAGGGTTAGGGTGAGGGTTAGGGTACGGCTTACGATACGGGTTCGGGGAGGGGTTCGGGTAGGGCGTAGGGTATGGGTTAGGGTTAGGGTTAGGGCTAGTGTTAGGGTTAGGGCTCGGTTTAGGGTACGGGTTAGGATTAGGGTATGCGTTAGGGTTAGGGTAGGGGTTAGGGTTAGGATACGCGTTAGGGTGAGGGTAGTTATTAAACCTATCCCACTCTCTAGATACCCCTTAGCACGTAAAGGAATATTATTTGTGGGTCCAGCCATGGAGAAGAGTTTAGACACGAGGAAAAAATTAGGAACACACCCATTATCAAGAAATCACATTAGGATTCTCTTTTAAACCTGTTCCTTAAATCACTAGTGCTTAGGAAATCTATTGGAGGCAGAAGACGTCAAGGGTAGCTTAGGGTTAGGGTTAGGGTTAGGGTGAGGGTTAGGGTACGGCTTAGGGTACGGGTTCGGGGAGGGGTTCGGGTAGGGCGTAGGGTATGGGTTAGAGTTAGGGTTAGGGTTAGTGTTAGGGTTAGGGCTCGGTTTAGGGTACGGGTTAGGATTAGGTTACGCGTTAGTGTTAGGGTAGGGGTTAGGGTTAGGGTACGCGTTAGGGTGAGGGTAGTTATTAAACCTATCCCACTCTCTAGATACCCCTTAGCACGTAAAGGAATATTATTTGGGGGTCCAGCCATGGAGAAGGGTTTAGACACTAGGAGAAGATAAGGAACACACCCATTATCATGAAATCACAATATGATTCTCTTTTTAAACTGTTCCTTAAAACACTAGTGGTTAGGAAATCTATTGGAGGCAGAAGCAGTCAAGGGTAGCTTAGTGTTAGGGTTAGGGTTAGGGTGAGGGTTAGGGTACGGCTTAGGGTACGGGTTCGGCAGGGTTTCGGGTAGGGCGTAGGGTATGGGTTAGGGTTAGGGTTAGGGTTAGTGTTAGAGTTAGGGCTCGGTTTAGGGTACGGGTTAGGATTAGGGTACTCGTTAGGGTTAGGGTAGCTGTTAGGGTTAGTGTACGCGTTAGGGTGAGGGTAGTTATTAAACCTATCACACTCTCTAGATACCCCTTAGCACGTAAAGGAATATTATTTGGGGGTCCAGCCATGGAGAAGAGTTTAGACACTAGGAGAAGATAAGGAACACACCCATTATCACGAAATCACATTAGGATTCTCTTTTTAACCTGTTCCTTAAAACACTAGTGCTTAGGAAATCTATTGGAGGCAGAAGCAGTCAAGGGTAGATTAGGGTTAGGGTTAGGGTTAGGGTGAGGGTTAGGGTACGGCTTAGGTTACGGGTTCGGGGAGGGGTTCGGGTAGGACGTAGGGTATGGTTTAGGGTTAGGGTTAGGGCTAGTGTTAGGGTTAGGGCTCGGTTTAGGGTACGGGTTAGGATTAGGGTACACGTTAGGGTTCGGGTAGGGGTTAGGGTTAGGGTACGTGTTAGGGTGAGGGTAGTTATTAAACCTATCCCACTCTCTAGATACCCCTTAGCACGTAAAGGAATATTATTTGGGGGTCCAGCCATGGAGAAGAATTTAGACACTAGGAGAAGATAAGGAACACACCCATTATCAAGAAATCACAATATGATTCTCTTTTTAAACTGTTCCTTAAAACACTAGTGCTTAGGAAATCTATTGGAGGCAGAAGCAGTCAAGGGTAGCTTAGGGTTAGGGTTAGGGTTAGGGTGAGGGTTAGGGTACGGCTTACGATACGGGTTCGGGGAGGGGTTCGGGTAGGGCGTAGGGTATGGGTTAGGGTTAGGGTTAGGGCTAGTGTTAGGGTTAGGGCTCGGTTTAGGGTACGGGTTAGGATTAGGGTATGCGTTAGTGTTAGGGTAGGGGTTAGGGTTAGGATACGCGTTAGGGTGAGGGTAGTTATTAAACCTATCCCACTCTCTAGATACCCCTTAGCACGTAAAGGAATATTATTTGGGGGTCCAGCCATGGAGAAGAGTTTAGACACGAGGAAAAAATAAGGAACACACCCATTATCAAGAAATCACATTAGGATTCTCTTTTAAACCTGTTCCTTAAATCACTAGTGCTTAGGAAATCTATTGGAGGCAGAAGCCGTCAAGGGTAGCTTAGGGTTTGGGTTAGGGTTAGGGTGAGGGTTAGGGTACGGCTTAGGGTACGGGTTCGGGGAGGGGTTCGGGTAGGGCGTAGGGTATGGGTTAGAGTTAGGGTTAGGGTTAGTGTTAGGGTTAGGGCTCGGTTTAGGGTACGGGTTAGGATTAGGTTACGCGTTAGTGTTAGGGTAGTGGTTAGTGTTAGGGTACGCTTTAGGGTGAGGGTAGTTATTAAACCTATCCCACTCTCTAGATACCCCTTAGCACGTAAAGGAATATTATTTGGGGGTCCAGCCATGGAGAAGGGTTTAGACACTAAGAGAAGATAAGGAACACACCCATTATCATGAAATCACAATATGATTCTCTTTTTAAACTGTTCCTTAAAACACTAGTGGTTAGGAAATCTATTGGAGGCAGAAGCAGTCAAGGGTAGCTTAGGGTTAGGGTTAGGGTTAGGGTGAGGGTTAGGGTACGGCTTAGGGTACGGGTTCGGGCAGGGTTTCGGGTAGGGCGTAGGGTATGGGTTAGGGTTAGGGTTAGGGTTAGTGTTAGAGTTAGGGCTCGGTTTAGGGTACGGGTTAGGATTAGGGTACTCGTTAGGGTTAGGGTAGCGGTTAGGGTTAGTGTACGCGTTAGGGTGAGGGTAGTTATTAAACCTATCACACTCTCTAGATACCCCTTAGCACGTAAAGGAATATTATTTGGGGGTCCAGCCATGGAGAAGAGTTTAGACACGAGGAGAAGATAAGGAACACACCCATTATCACGAAATCACATTAGGATTCTCTTTTTAACCTGTTCCTTAAAACACTAGTGCTTAGGAAATCTATTGGAGGCAGAAGCAGTCAAGGGTAGCTTAGGGTTAGGGTTAGGGTTAGGGTGAGGGTTAGGGTACGGCTTAGGGTACGGGTTCGCGGACGGGTTCGGGTAGGGCGTAGGGTATGGGTTAGGGTTAGGGTTAGGGCTAGTGTTAGGTTTAGGGCACGGTTTAGGGTACGGGTTAGGATTAGGGTACGCGTTAGGGTTAGGGTAGGGGTTAGGGTTAGGGTACGCGTTAGGGTGGGGGTAGTTATTAAACCTATCACACTCTCTAGATACCCCTTAGCACGTAAAGGAATATTATTTGGGGGTCCAGCCATGGAGAAGAGTTTAGACACTAGGAGAAGATAAGGAACACACCCATTATCACGAAATCACATTAGGATTCTCTTTTTAACCTGTTCCTTAAAACACTACTGCTTAGGAAATCTATTGGAGGCAGAAGCCGTCAAGGGTAGCTTAGAGTTAGGGTTAGGGTTAGGGTGAGGGTTAGGGTACGGCTTAGGGTACGGGTTCGGGGAGGGGTTCGGGTAGGGCGTAGGGTATGGTTTAGGGTTAGGGTTAGGGTTAGTGTTAGGGTTAGGGCTAGGTTTAGGGTACGGGTTAGGATTAGGGTACGCGTTAGTGTTAGGGTAGGTGTTAGCGTTAGGGTACGCGATAGGGTGAGGTTAGTTATTAAACCTATCCCACTCTCTAGATACCCCTTAGTACGTAAAGGAATATTATTTGGGGGTCCAGCCATGGAGAAGAGTTTAGACACTAGGAGAAGATAAGGAACACACCCATTATCAAGAAATCACATTAGGATTCTCTTTTTAACCTGTTCCTTAAAACACTAGTGCTTAGGAAATCTATTGGAGGCAGAAGCAGTCAAGGGTAGCTTAGGGTTAGGGTTAGGGTTAGGGTGAGGGTTAGGGTACGGCTTACGATACGGGTTCGCGGAGGGGTTCGGGTAGGGCGTAGGGTATGGGTTAGGGTTAGGGTTAGGGCTAGTGTTAGGGTTAGGGCTCGGTTTAGGGTACGGGTTAGGATTAGGGTATGCGTTAGGGTTAGGGTAGGGGTTAGGGTTAGGATACGCGTTAGGGTGAGGGTAGTTATTAAACCTATCCCACTCTCTAGATACCCCTTAGCACGTAAAGGAATATTATTTGGGGGTCCAGCCATGGAGAAGAGTTTAGACACGAGGAAAAAATAAGGAACACACCCATTATCAAGAAATCACATTAGGATTCTCTTTTAAACCTGTTCCTTAAATCACTAGTGCTTAGGAAATCTATTGGAGGCAGAAGCCGTCAAGGGTAGCTTAGGGTTAGGGTTAGGGTTAGGGTGAGGGTTAGGGTACGGCTTAGGGTACGGTTTCGGGGAGGGGTTCGGGTAGGGCGTAGGGTATGGGTTAGAGTTAGGGTTAGGGTTAGTGTTAGGGTTAGGGCTCGGTTTAGGGTACGGGTTAGGATTAGGTTACGCGTTAGTGTTAGGGTAGGGGTTAGGGTTAGGGTACGCTTTAGGGTGAGGGTAGTTATTAAACCTATCCCACTCTCTAGATACCCCTTAGCACGTAAAGGAATATTATTTGGGGGTCCAGCCATGGAGAAGGGTTTAGACACTAGGAGAAGATAAGGAACACACCCATTATCATGAAATCACAATATGATTCTCTTTTTAACCTGTTCCTTAAAACACTAGTGGTTAGGAAATCTATTGGAGGCAGAAGCAGTCAAGGGTAGCTTAGGGTTAGGGTTAGGGTTAGCGTGAGGGTTAGGGTACGGCTTAGGGTACGGGTTCGGGCAGGGTTTCGGGTAGGGCGTAGGGTATGCGTTAGGGTTAGGGTTAGGGTTAGTGTTAGAGTTAGGGCTCGGTTTAGGGTACGGGTTAGGATTAGGGTACTCGTTAGGGTTAGGGTAGCGGTTAGGGTTAGTGTACGCGTTAGGGTGAGGGTAGTTATTAAACCTATCACACTCTCTAGATACCCCTTAGCACGTAAAGGAATATTATTTGGGGGTCCAGCCATGGAGAAGAGTTTAGACACTAGGAGAAGATAAGGAACACACCCATTATCACGAAATCACATTAGGATTCTCTTTTTAACCTGTTCCTTAAAACACTAGTGCTTAGGAAATCTATTGGAGGCAGAAGCAGTCAAGGGTAGATTAGGGTTAGGGTTAGGGTTAGGGTGAGGGTTAGGGTACGGCTTAGGTTACGGGTTCGGGGAGGGGTTCGGGTAGGACGTAGGGTATGGTTTAATGTTAGGGTTAGGGCTAGTGTTAGGGTTAGGGCTCGGTTTAGGGTACGGGTTAGGATTAGGGTACACGTTAGGGTTCGGGTAGAGGTTAGGGTTAGGGTACGCGTTAGGGTGAGGGTAGTTATTAAACCTATCCCACTCTCTAGATACCCCTTAGCACGTAAAGGAATATTATTTGGGGGTCCAGCCATGGAGAAGAGTTTAGACACGAGGAGAAGATAAGGAACACACCCATTATCAAGAAATCACATTAGGATTCTCTTTTTAACCTGTTCCTTAAAACACTAGTGCTTAGGAAATCTATTGGAGGCAGAAGCCGTCAAGGGTAGCTTAGGGTTAGGGTTAGGGTTAGGGTGAGGGTTAGGGTACGGTTTAGGGTACGGGTTCAGGGAGGGGTTCGGGTAGGGCGTAGGGTATGGGTTAGGGTTAGGGTTAGGGTTAGTGTTAGGGTTAGGGCTCGGTTTAGGGTACGGGTTAGGATTAGGGTACGCGCTAGGGTTAGGATAGGGGTTAGGGTTAGGGTTCGCGTTAGGGTGAGGGTAGTTATTAAACCTATCACACTCTCTAGATACCCCTTAGCACATAAAGGAATATTATTTGGGGGTCCAGCCATGGAGAAGAGTTTAGACACGAGGAGAAGATAAGGAACACACCCATTATCAAGAAATCACATTAGGATTCTCTTTTTAACCTGTTCCTTAAAACACTAGTGCTTAGGAAATCTATTGGAGGCAGAAGCCGTCAAGGGTAGCTTAGGGTTAGGGTTAGGGTTAGGGTGAGGGTTAGGGTACGGTTTAGGGTACGGGTTCAGGGAGGGGTTCGGGTAGGGCGTAGGGTATGGTTTAGGGTTAGGGTTAGGGTTAGTGTTAGGGTTAGGGCTCGGTTTAGGGTACGGGTTAGGATTAGGGTACGCGCTAGGGTTAGGATAGGGGTTAGGGTTAGGGTTCGCGTTAGGGTGAGGGTAGTTATTAAACCTATCACACTGTCTAGATACCCCTTAGCACATAAAGGAATATTATTTGGGGGTCCAGCCATGGAGAAGAGTTTAGACACGAGGAGAAGATAAGGAACACACCCATTATCAAGAAATCACATTAGGATTCTCTTTTTAACATGTTCCTTAAAACACTAGTGCTTAGGAAATCTATTGGAGGCAGAAGCCGTCAAGGGTAGCTTAGGGTTAGGGTTAGGGTTAGGGTGAGGGTTAGGGTACTTCTTAGGGTACGGGTTCGGGGAGGGGTTCGGGTAGGGCGTAAGGTATGGGTTAGGGTTAGGGTTAGGGCTATTGTTAGGGTTAGGGCTAGGTTTAGGGTACAGGTTAGGATTAGGGTACGCGGTAGGGTCAGGGTAGGGGTTATGGTTAGTGTACGCGTTAGGGTTAGGGTAGTTATTAAACCTATCCCACTCTCTAGATACCCCTTAGCACGTACAGGAATATTATTGGGGGTCCAGCCATGGAGAAGAGTTTAGACACTAGGAGAAGATAAGGAACACACCCATTATCACGAAATCACATTAGGATTCTCTTTTTAACCTGTTCCTTAAAACACTAGTGCTTAGGAAATCTATTGGAGGCAGAAGCAGTCAAGGGTAGCTTAGGGTTAGGGTTAGGGTTAGGGTGAGGGTTAGGGTACGGCTTAGGGTACGGGTTCGGGGAGGGGTTCGGGTAGGGCGTAGGGTATGGTTTAGGGTTAGGGTTAGGGTTAGTGTTAGGGTTAGGGCTAGGTTTAGGGTACGGGTTAGGATTAGGGTACGCGTTAGTGTTAGGGTAGGTGTTAGCGTTAGGGTACGCGATAGGGTGAGGTTAGTTATTAAACCTATCCCACTCTCTAGATACCCCTTAGTACGTAAAGGAATATTATTTGGGGGTCCAGCCATGGAGAAGAGTTTAGACACTAGGAGAAGATAAGGAACACACCCATTATCAAGAAATCACATTAGGATTCTCTTTTTAACCTGTTCCTTAAAACACTAGTGCTTAGGAAATCTATTGGAGGCAGAAGCAGTCAAGGGTAGCTTAGGGTTAGGGTTAGGGTTAGGGTGAGGGTTAGGGTACGGCTTACGATACGGGTTCGCGGAGGGGTTCGGGTAGGGCGTAGGGTATGGGTTAGGGTTAGGGTTAGGGCTAGTGTTAGGGTTAGGGCTCGGTTTAGGGTACGGGTTAGGATTAGGGTATGCGTTAGGGTTAGGGTAGGGGTTAGGGTTAGGATACGCGTTAGGGTGAGGGTAGTTATTAAACCTATCCCACTCTCTAGATACCCCTTAGCACGTAAAGGAATATTATTTGGGGGTCCAGCCATGGAGAAGAGTTTAGACACGAGGAAAAAATAAGGAACACACCCATTATCAAGAAATCACATTAGGATTCTCTTTTAAACCTGTTCCTTAAATCACTAGTGCTTAGGAAATCTATTGGAGGCAGAAGCCGTCAAGGGTAGCTTAGGGTTAGGGTTAGGGTTAGGGTGAGGGTTAGGGTACGGCTTAGGGTACGGGTTCGGGGAGGGGTTCGGGTAGGGCGTAGGGTATGGGTTAGAGTTAGGGTTAGGGTTAGTGTTAGGGTTAGGGCTCGGTTTAGGGTACGGGTTAGGATTAGGTTACGCGTTAGTGTTAGGGTAGGGGTTAGGGTTAGGGTACGCTTTAGGGTGAGGGTAGTTATTAAACCTATCCCACTCTCTAGATACCACTTAGCACGTAAAGGAATATTATTTGGGGGTCCAGCCATGGAGAAGGGTTTAGACACTAAGAGAAGATAAGGAACACACCCATTATCATGAAATCACAATATGATTCTCTTTTTAACCTGTTCCTTAAAACACTAGTGGTTAGGAAATCTATTGGAGGCAGAAGCAGTCAAGGGTAGCTTAGGTTTAGGGTTAGGGTTAGCGTGAGGGTTAGGGTACGGCTTAGGGTACGGGTTCGGGCAGGGTTTCGGGTAGGGCGTAGGGTATGGGTTAGGGTTAGGGTTAGGGTTAGTGTTAGAGTTAGGGCTCGGTTTAGGGTACGGGTTAGGATTAGGGTACTCGTTAGGGTTAGGGTAGCGGTTAGGGTTAGTGTACGCGTTAGGGTGAGGGTAGTTATTAAACCTATCACACTCTCTAGATACCCCTTAGCACGTAAAGGAATATTATTTGGGGGTCCAGCCATGGAGAAGAGTTTAGACACTAGGAGAAGATAAGGAACACACCCATTATCACGAAATCACATTAGGATTCTCTTTTTAACCTGTTCCTTAAAACACTAGTGCTTAGGAAATCTATTGGAGGCAGAAGCAGTCAAGGGTAGATTAGGGTTAGGGTTAGGGTTAGGGTGAGGGTTAGGGTACGGCTTAGGTTACGGGTTCGGGGAGGGGTTCGGGTAGGACGTAGGGTATGGTTTAATGTTAGGGTTAGGGCTAGTGTTAGGGTTAGGGCTCGGTTTAGGGTACGGGTTAGGATTAGGGTACACGTTAGGGTTCGGGTAGGGGTTAGGGTTAGGGTACGCGTTAGGGTGAGGGTAGTTATTAAACCTATCCCACTCTCTAGATACCCCTTAGCACGTAAAGGAATATTATTTGGGGGTCCAGCCATGGAGAAGAGTTTAGACACTAGGAGAAGATAAGGAACACACCCATTATCACGAAATCACATTAGGATTCTCTTTTTAACCTGTTCCTTAAAACACTAGTGCTTAGGAAATCTATTGGAGGCAGAAGCCGTCAAGGGTAGCTTAGGGTTAGGGTTAGGGTTAGGGTGAGGGTTAGGGTACGGTTTAGGGTACGGGTTCAGGGAGGGGTTCGGGTAGGGCGTAGGGTATGGGTTAGGGTTAGGGTTAGGGTTAGTGTTAAGGTTAGGGCTCGGTTTAGGGTACGGGTTAGGATTAGGGTACGCGCTAGGGTTAGGATAGGGGTTAGGGTTAGGGTTCGCGTTAGGGTGAGGGTAGTTATTAAACCTATCACACTCTCTAGATACCCCTTAGCACATAAAGGAATATTATTTGGGGGTCCAGCCATGGAGAAGAGTTTAGACACGAGGAGAAGATAAGGAACACACCCATTATCAAGAAATCACATTAGGATTCTCTTTTTAACCTGTTCCTTAAAACACTAGTGCTTAGGAAATCTATTGGAGGCAGAAGCCGTCAAGGGTAGCTTAGGGTTAGGGTTAGGGTTAGGGTGAGGGTTAGGGTACGGTTTAGGGTACGGGTTCAGGGAGGGGTTCGGGTAGGGCGTAGGGTATGGGTTAGGGTTAGGGTTAGGGTTAGTGTTAGGGTTAGGGCTCGGTTTAGGGTACGGGTTAGGATTAGGGTACGCGCTAGGGTTAGGATAGGGGTTAGGGTTAGGGTTCGCGTTAGGGTGAGGGTAGTTATTAAACCTATCACACTGTCTAGATACCCCTTAGCACATAAAGGAATATTATTTGGGGGTCCAGCCATGGAGAAGAGTTTAGACACGAGGAGAAGATAAGGAACACACCCATTATCAAGAAATCACATTAGGATTCTCTTTTTAACATGTTCCTTAAAACACTAGTGCTTAGGAAATCTATTGGAGGCAGAAGCCGTCAAGGGTAGCTTAGGGTTAGGGTTAGGGTTAGGGTGAGGGTTAGGGTACTTCTTAGGTTACAGGTTCGGGGAGGGGTTCGGGTAGGGCGTAAGGTATGGGTTAGGGTTAGGGTTAGGGCTAGTGTTAGGGTTAGGGCTAGGTTTAGGGTACAGGTTAGGATTAGGGTACGCGGTAGGGTCAGGGTAGGGGTTATGGTTAGTGTACGCGTTAGGGTGAGGGTAGTTATTAAACCTATCCCACTCTCTAGATACCCCTTAGCACGTACAGGAATATTATTGGGGGTCCAGCCATGGAGAAGAGTTTAGACACTAGGAGAAGATAAGGAACACACCCATTATCACGAAATCACATTAGGATTCTCTTTTTAACCTGTTCCTTAAAACACTAGTGCTTAGGAAATCTATTGGAGGCAGAAGCAGTCAAGGGGAGCTTAGGGTTAGGGTTAGGGTTAGGGTGAGGGTTAGGGTACGGCTTAGGGTACGGGTTCGGGGAGGGGTTCGGGTAGGGCGTAGGGTATGGTTTAGGGTTAGGGTTAGGGTTAGTGTTAGGGTTAGGGCTAGGTTTAGGGTACGGGTTAGGATTAGGGTACGCGTTAGTGTTAGGGTAGGTGTTAGCGTTAGGGTACGCGATAGGGTGAGGTTAGTTATTAAACCTATCCCACTCTCTAGATACCCCTTAGTACGTAAAGGAATATTATTTGGGGGTCCAGCCATGGAGAAGAGTTTAGACACTAGGAGAAGATAAGGAACACACCCATTATCAAGAAATCACATTAGGATTCTCTTTTTAACCTGTTCCTTAAAACACTAGTGCTTAGGAAATCTATTGGAGGCAGAAGCAGTCAAGGGTAGCTTAGGGTTAGGGTTAGGGTTAGGGTGAGGGTTAGGGTACGGCTTACGATACGGGTTCGCGGAGGGGTTCGGGTAGGGCGTAGGGTATGGGTTAGGGTTAGGGTTAGGGCTAGTGTTAGGGTTAGGGCTCGGTTTAGGGTACGGGTTAGGATTAGGGTATGCGTTAGGGTTAGGGTAGGGGTTAGGGTTAGGATACGCGTTAGGGTGAGGGTAGTTATTAAACCTATCCCACTCTCTAGATACCCCTTAGCACGTAAAGGAATATTATTTGGGGGTCCAGCCATGGAGAAGAGTTTAGACACGAGGAAAAAATAAGGAACACACCCATTATCAAGAAATCACATTAGGATTCTCTTTTAAACCTGTTCCTTAAATCACTAGTGCTTAGGAAATCTATTGGAGGCAGAAGCCGTCAAGGGTAGCTTAGGGTTAGGGTTAGGGTTAGGGTGAGGGTTAGGGTACGGCTTAGGGTACGGGTTCGGGGAGGGGTTCGGGTAGGGCGTAGGGTATGGGTTAGAGTTAGGGTTAGGGTTAGTGTTAGGGTTAGGGCTCGGTTTAGGGTACGGGTTAGGATTAGGTTACGCGTTAGTGTTAGGGTAGGGGTTAGGGTTAGGGTACGCTTTAGGGTGAGGGTAGTTATTAAACCTATCCCACTCTCTAGATACCCCTTAGCACGTAAAGGAATATTATTTGGGGGTCCAGCCATGGAGAAGGGTTTAGACACTAAGAGAAGATAAGGAACACACCCATTATCATAAAATCACAATATGATTCTCTTTTTAACCTGTTCCTTAAAACACTAGTGGTTAGGAAATCTATTGGAGGCAGAAGCAGTCAAGGGTAGCTTAGGGTTAGGGTTAGGGTTAGGGTGAGGGTTAGGGTACGGCTTAGGGTACGGGTTCGGGCAGGGTTTCGGGTAGGGCGTAGGGTATGGGTTAGGGTTAGGGTTAGGGTTAGTGTTAGAGTTAGGGCTCGGTTTAGGGTACGGGTTAGGATTAGGGTACTCGTTAGGGTTAGGGTAGCGGTTAGGGTTAGTGTACGCGTTAGGGTGAGGGTAGTTATTAAACCTATCACACTCTCTAGATACCCCTTAGCATGTAAAGGAATATTATTTGGGGGTCCAGCCATGGAGAAGAGTTTAGACACTAGGAGAAGATAAGGAACACACCCATTATCACGAAATCACATTAGGATTCTCTTTTTAACCTGTTCCTTAAAACACTAGTGCTTAGGAAATCTATTGGAGGCAGAAGCAGTCAAGGGTAGATTAGGGTTAGGGTTAGGGTTAGGGTGAGGGTTAGGGTACGGCTTAGGTTACGGGTTCGGGGAGGGGTTCGGGTAGGACGTAGGGTATGGTTTAATGTTAGGGTTAGGGCTAGTGTTAGGGTTAGGGCTCGGTTTAGGGTACGGGTTAGGATTAGGGTACACGTTAGGGTTCGGGTAGGGGTTAGGGTTAGGGTACGCGTTAGGGTGAGGGTAGTTATTAAACCTATCCCACTCTCTAGATACCCCTTAGCACGTAAAGGAATATTATTTGGGGGTCCAGCCATGGAGAAGAGTTTAGACACGAGGAGAAGATAAGGAACACACCCATTATCAAGAAATCACATTAGGATTCTCTTTTTAACCTGTTCCTTAAAACACTAGTGCTTAGGAAATCTATTGGAGGCAGAAGCCGTCAAGGGTACCTTAGGGTTAGGGTTAGGGTTAGGGTGAGGGTTATGGTACGGTTTAGGGTACGGGTTCAGGGAGGGGTTCGGGTAGGGCGTAGGGTATGGGTTAGGGTTAGGGTTAGGGTTAGTGTTAGGGTTAGGGCTCGGTTTAGGGTACGGGTTAGGATTAGGGTACGCGCTAGGGTTAGGATAGGGGTTAGGGTTAGGGTTCGCGTTAGGGTGAGGGTAGTTATTAAACCTATCACACTCTCTAGATACCCCTTAGCACATAAAGGAATATTATTTGGGGGTCCAGCCATGGAGAAGAGTTTAGACACGAGGAGAAGATAAGGAACACACCCATTATCAAGAAATCACATTAGGATTCTCTTTTTAACATGTTCCTTAAAACACTAGTGCTTAGGAAATCTATTGGAGGCAGAAGCCGTCAAGGGTAGCTTAGGGTTAGGGTTAGGGTTAGGGTGAGGGTTAGGGTACGGTTTAGGGTACGGGTTCAGGGAGGGGTTCGGGTAGGGCGTAGGGTATGGGTTAGGGTTAGGGTTAGGGTTAGTGTTAGGGTTAGGGCTCGGTTTAGGGTACGGGTTAGGATTAGGGTACGCGCTAGGGTTAGGATAGGGGTTAGGGTTAGGGTTCGCGTTAGGGTGAGGGTAGTTATTAAACCTATCACACTGTCTAGATACCCCTTAGCACATAAAGGAATATTATTTGGGGGTCCAGCCATGGAGAAGAGTTTAGACACGAGGAGAAGATAAGGAACACACCCATTATCAAGAAATCACATTAGGATTCTCTTTTTAACATGTTCCTTAAAACACTAGTGCTTAGGAAATCTATTGGAGGCAGAAGCCGTCAAGGGTAGCTTAGGGTTAGGGTTAGGGTTAGGGTGAGGGTTAGGGTACTTCTTAGGGTACGGGTTCGGGGAGGGGTTCGGGTAGGGCGTAAGGTATGGGTTAGGGTTAGGGTTAGGGCTAGTGTTAGGGTTAGGGCTAGGTTTAGGGTACAGGTTAGGATTAGGGTACGCGGTAGGGTCAGGGTAGGGGTTATGGTTAGTGTACGCGTTAGGGTGAGGGTAGTTATTAAACCTATCCCACTCTCTAGATACCCCTTAGCACGTACAGGAATATTATTGGGGGTCCAGCCATGGAGAAGAGTTTAGACACTAGGAGAAGATAAGGAACACACCCATTATCACGAAATCACATTAGGATTCTCTTTTTAACCTGTTCCTTAAAACACTAGTGCTTAGGAAATCTATTGGAGGCAGAAGCAGTCAAGGGTAGCTTAGGGTTAGGGTTAGGGTTAGGGTGAGGGTTAGGGTACGGCTTAGGGTACGGGTTCGCGGACGGGTTCGGGTAGGGCGTAGGGTATGGGTTAGGGTTAGGGTTAGGGCTAGTGTTAGGTTTAGGGCACGGTTTAGGGTACGGGTTAGGATTAGGGTACGCGTTAGGGTTAGGGTAGGGGTTAGGGTTAGGGTACGCGTTAGGGTGGGGGTAGTTATTAAACCTATCACATTCTCTAGATACCCCTTAGCACGTAAAGGAATATTATTTGTGGGTCCAGCCATGGAGAAGAGTTTAGACACTAGGAGAAGATAAGGAACACACCCATTATCACGAAATCACATTAGGATTCTCTTTTTAACCTGTTCCTTAAAACACTACTGCTTAGGAAATCTATTGGAGGCAGAAGCCGTCAAGGGTAGCTTAGAGTTAGGGTTAGGGTGAGGGTTAGGGTACGGCTTAGTGTACGGGTTCGGGGAGGGGTTCGGGTAGGGCGTAGGGTATGGTTTAGGGTTAGGGTTAGGGTTAGTGTTAGGGTTAGGGCTAGGTTTAGGGTACGGGTTAGGATTAGGGTACGCGTTAGTGTTAGGGTAGGTGTTAGCGTTAGGGTACGCGATAGGGTGAGGTTAGTTATTAAACCTATCCCACTCTCTAGATACCCCTTAGTACGTAAAGGAATATTATTTGGGGGTCCAGCCATGGAGAAGAGTTTAGACACTAGGAGAAGATAAGGAACACACCCATTATCAAGAAATCACATTAGGATTCTCTTTTTAACCTGTTCCTTAAAACACTAGTGCTTAGGAAATCTATTGGAGGCAGAAGCAGTCAAGGGTAGCTTAGGGTTAGGGTTAGGGTTAGGGTGAGGGTTAGGGTATGGCTTAGGGTACGGGTTCGGGGAGGGGTTCGGGTAGGGCGTAGGGTATGGGTTAGGGTTAGGGTTAGGGTTAGTGTTAGGGTTAGGGCTCGGTTTATGGTACGGGTTAGGATTAGGGTACGCGTTAGGGTTAGGGTAGGGGTTAGGGTTAGGGTACGCGTTAGGATGGGCGTAGTTATTAAACCTATAACACTCTCTAGATACCCCTTAGCACGTAAAGGACTATTATTTGGGGGTCCAGCCATGGAGAAGAGTTTAGACACGAGGAGAAGATAAGGAACACACCCATTATCAAGAAATCACAATGTGATTCTCTTTTTAAACTGTTCCTTAAAACACTAGTGCTTAGGAAATCTATTGGAGGCAGAAGCAGTCAAGGGTAGCTTAGGGTTAGGGTTAGGGTTAGGGTGAGGGTTAGGGTACCGCTTAGGGTACGGGTTCGGGGAGGGGTTCGGGTAGGGCGTAGGGTATGGGTTAGTGTTAGGGTTAGGGCTAGTGTTAGAGTTAGGGCTCGGTTTAGGGTACGGGTTAGGATTAGGGTATGCGTTAGGGTTAGGGTAGGGGTTAGGGTTAGGATACGCGTTAGGGTGAGGGAAGTTATTAAACCTATCCCACTCTCTAGATACCCCTTAGCACGAAAAGGAATATTATTTGGGGGTCCAGCCATGGAGAAGAGTTTAGACACAAGGAGAAGATAAGGAACACACCCATTATCAAGAAATCACATTAGGATTCTCTTTTTAACATGTTCCTTAAAACACTAGTGCTTAGGAAATCTATTGGAGGCAGAAGCCATCAAGGGTAGCTTAGGGTTAGGGTTAGGGTTAGGGTGAGGGTTAGGGTACGGTTTAGGGTACGGGTTCGGGGAGGGGTTCGGGTAGGGCGTAGGGTATGGGTTAGGGTTAGGGTTAGGGTTACTGTTAGGGTTAGGGCTCGGTTTAGGGTACGGGTTAGGATTACGGTACGCGTTAGGGTTAGGGTAGGGGTTAGGGTTAGGGTACGCGTTAGGGTGGGGGTAGTTATTAAACCTATCACACTCTCTAGATACCCCTTAGCACGTAAAGGAATATTATTTGGGGGTCCAGACATGGAGAAGAGTTTAGACACTAGGAGAAGATAAGGAACACACCCATTATCACGAAATCACATTAGGATTCTCTTTTTAACCTGTTCCTTAAAACACTAGTGCTTAGGAAATCTATTGGAGGCAGAAGCAGTCAAGGGTAGCTTAGGGTTAGGGTTAGGGTTAGGGTTAGGGTGAGGGTTAGGGTACGGCTTACGGTATGGGTTCGGGGAGGGGTTCGGGTAGGGCGTAGGGTATGGGTTAGGGTTAGGTTTAGGGCTAGTGTTAGGGTTAGGGCTCGGTTTAGGGTACGGGTTAGGATTAGGGTACGCGTTAGGGTTCGGGTAGGGGTTAGGGTTAGGGTACGCGTTAGGGTGAGGGTAGTTATTAAACCTATCCCACTCTCTAGATACCCCTTAGCACGTAAAGGAATATTATTTGGGGGTCCAGCCATGGAGAAGAGTTTAGACACGAGGAGAAGATAAGGAACACACCCATTATCAAGAAATCACATTAGGATTCTCTTTTTAACCTGTTCCTTAAAACACTAGTGCTTAGGAAATCTATTGGAGGCAGAAGCCGTCAAGGGTAGCTTAGGGTTAGGGTTAGGGTTAGGGTGAGGGTTAGGGTACGGTTTAGGGTACGGGTTCAGGGAGGGGTTCGGGTAGGGCGTAGGGTATGGGTTAGGGTTAGGGTTAGAGTTAGTGTTAGGTTTAGGGCTCGGTTTAGGGTACGGGTTAGGATTAGGGTACGCGCTAGGGTTAGGGTAGGGGTTAGGGTGAGGGCAGTTATTAAACCTATCACACTCTCTAGATACCCCTTAGCACGTAAAGGAATATTATTTGGGGGTCCAGCCATGGAGAAGAGTTTAGACACTAGGAGAAGATAAGGAACACACCCATTATCAAGAAATCACAATGTGATTCTCTTTTTAAACTGTTCCTTAAAACACTAGTGCTTAGGAAATCTATTGGAGGCAGAAGCAGTCAAGGGTAGCTTAGGGTTAGGGTTAGGGTTAGGGTGAGGGTTAGGGTACGGCTTAGGGTACGGGTTCGGGGAGGGGTTCGGGTAGGCCGTAGGGTATGGGTTAGGGTTAGGGTTAGGGTTAGTGTTAGGGTTAGGGCTCGGTTAAGGGTACGGGTTAGGATTAGGGTACGCGTTAGTGTTAGGGTAGTGGTTAGGGTTAGGGTACGCTTTAGGGTGATGGTAGTTATTAAACCTATCCCACTCTCTAGATACCCCTTAGCACGTAAAGGAATATTATTTGGGGGTCCAGCCATGGAGAAGAATTTAGACAATAGGAGAAGATAAGGAACACACCCATTATCAAGAAATCACAATATGATTCTCTTTTTAAACTGTTCCTTAAAACACTAGTGCTTAGGAAATCTATTGGAGGCAGAAGCAGTCAAGG
The DNA here is from genome assembly GCF_949987535.1 of Balaenoptera acutorostrata. Lineage (NCBI taxonomy): Eukaryota > Metazoa > Chordata > Mammalia > Artiodactyla > Balaenopteridae > Balaenoptera > Balaenoptera acutorostrata. Next base: position 38,638 of record NW_026646743.1, read on the forward strand.
GTAGCTTAGGGTTAGGGTTAGGGTTAGGGTGAGGGTTAGGGTACGGATTACGATACGGGTTCGGGGAGGGGTTCGGGTAGGGCGTAGGGTATGGGTTAGGGTTAGGGTTAGGGCTAGTGTTAGGGTTAGGGCTCGGTTTAGGGTATGGGTTAGGATTAGGGTATGCGTTAGTGTTAGGGTAGGGGTTAGGGTTAGGGTACGCTTTAGGGTGAGGGTAGTTATTAAACCTATCCCACTCTCTAGATACCCCTTAGCACGTAAAGGAATATTATTTGGGGGTCCAGCCATGGAGAAGGGTTTAGACACTAAGAGAAGATAAGGAACACACCCATTATCATAAAATCACAATATGATTCTCTTTTTAACCTGTTCCTTAAAACACTAGTGGTTAGGAAATCTATTGGAGGCAGAAGCAGTCAAGGGTAGCTTAGGGTTAGGGTTAGGGTTAGGGTGAGGGTTAGGGTACGGCTTAGGGTACGGGTTCGGGCAGGGTTTCGGGTAGGGCGTAGGGTATGGGTTAGGGTTAGGGTTAGGGTTAGTGTTAGAGTTAGGGCTCGGTTTAGGGTACGGGTTAGGATTAGGGTACTCGTTAGGGTTAGGGTAGCGGTTAGGGTTAGTGTACGCGTTAGGGTGAGGGTAGTTATTAAACCTATCACACTCTCTAGATACCCCTTAGCATGTAAAGGAATATTATTTGGGGGTCCAGCCATGGAGAAGAGTTTAGACACTAGGAGAAGATAAGGAACACACCCATTATCACGAAATCACATTAGGATTCTCTTTTTAACCTGTTCCTTAAAACACTAGTGCTTAGGAAATCTATTGGAGGCAGAAGCAGTCAAGGGTAGATTAGGGTTAGGGTTAGGGTTAGGGTGAGGGTTAGGGTACGGCTTAGGTTACGGGTTCGGGGAGGGGTTCGGGTAGGACGTAGGGTATGGTTTAATGTTAGGGTTAGGGCTAGTGTTAGGGTTAGGGCTCGGTTTAGGGTACGGGTTAGGATTAGGGTACGCGTTAGGGTTCGGGTAGGGGTTAGGGTTAGGGTACGCGTTAGGGTGAGGGTAGTTATTAAACCTATCCCACTCTCTAGATACCCCTTAGCACGTAAAGGAATATTATTTGGGGGTCCAGCCATGGAGAAGAGTTTAGACACGAGGAGAAGATAAGGAACACACCCATTATCAAGAAATCACATTAGGATTCTCTTTTTAACCTGTTCCTTAAAACACTAGTGCTTAGGAAATCTATTGGAGGCAGAAGCCGTCAAGGGTAGCTTAGGGTTAGGGTTAGGGTTAGGGTGAGGGTTAGGGTACGGTTTAGGGTACGGGTTCAGGGAGGGGTTCGGGTAGGGCGTAGGGTATGGGTTAGGGTTAGGGTTAGAGTTAGTGTTAGGTTTAGGGCTCGGTTTAGGGTACGGGTTAGGATTAGGGTACGCGCTAGGGTTAGGGTAGGGGTTAGGGTGAGGGCAGTTATTAAACCTATCACACTCTCTAGATACCCCTTAGCACGTAAAGGAATATTATTTGGGGGTCCAGCCATGGAGAAGAGTTTAGACACTAGGAGAAGATAAGGAACACACCCATTATCAAGAAATCACAATGTGATTCTCTTTTTAAACTGTTCCTTAAAACACTAGTGCTTAGGAAATCTATTGGAGGCAGAAGCAGTCAAGGGTAGCTTAGGGTTAGGGTTAGGGTTAGGGTGAGGGTTAGGGTACGGCTTAGGGTACGGGTTCGGGGAGGGGTTCGGGTAGGCCGTAGGGTATGGGTTAGGGTTAGGGTTAGGGTTAGTGTTAGGGTTAGGGCTCGGTTAAGGGTACGGGTTAGGATTAGGGTACGCGTTAGTGTTAGGGTAGTGGTTAGGGTTAGGGTACGCTTTAGGGTGATGGTAGTTATTAAACCTATCCCACTCTCTAGATACCCCTTAGCACGTAAAGGAATATTATTTGGGGGTCCAGCCATGGAGAAGAATTTAGACAATAGGAGAAGATAAGGAACACACCCATTATCAAGAAATCACAATATGATTCTCTTTTTAAACTGTTCCTTAAAACACTAGTGCTTAGGAAATCTATTGGAGGCAGAAGCAGTCAAGGGTAGCTTAGGGTTAGGGTTAGGGTTAGGGTGAGGGTTAGGGTACGGATTACGATACGGGTTCGGGGAGGGGTTCGGGTAGGGCGTAGGGTATGGGTTAGGGTTAGGGTTAGGGCTAGTGTTAGGGTTAGGGCTCGGTTTAGGGTATGGGTTAGGATTAGGGTATGCGTTAGTGTTAGGGTAGGGGTTAGGGTTAGGGTACGCTTTAGGGTGAGGGTAGTTATTAAACCTATCCCACTCTCTAGATACCCCTTAGCACGTAAAGGAATATTATTTGGGGGTCCAGCCATGGAGAAGGGTTTAGACACTAAGAGAAGATAAGGAACACACCCATTATCATAAAATCACAATATGATTCTCTTTTTAACCTGTTCCTTAAAACACTAGTGGTTAGGAAATCTATTGGAGGCAGAAGCAGTCAAGGGTAGCTTAGGGTTAGGGTTAGGGTTAGGGTGAGGGTTAGGGTACGGCTTAGGGTACGGGTTCGGGCAGGGTTTCGGGTAGGGCGTAGGGTATGGGTTAGGGTTAGGGTTAGGGTTAGTGTTAGAGTTAGGGCTCGGTTTAGGGTACGGGTTAGGATTAGGGTACTCGTTAGGGTTAGGGTAGCGGTTAGGGTTAGTGTACGCGTTAGGGTGAGGGTAGTTATTAAACCTATCACACTCTCTAGATACCCCTTAGCATGTAAAGGAATATTATTTGGGGGTCCAGCCATGGAGAAGAGTTTAGACACTAGGAGAAGATAAGGAACACACCCATTATCACGAAATCACATTAGGATTCTCTTTTTAACCTGTTCCTTAAAACACTAGTGCTTAGGAAATCTATTGGAGGCAGAAGCAGTCAAGGGTAGATTAGGGTTAGGGTTAGGGTTAGGGTGAGGGTTAGGGTACGGCTTAGGTTACGGGTTCGGGGAGGGGTTCGGGTAGGACGTAGGGTATGGTTTAATGTTAGGGTTAGGGCTAGTGTTAGGGTTAGGGCTCGGTTTAGGGTACGGGTTAGGATTAGGGTACACGTTAGGGTTCGGGTAGGGGTTAGGGTTAGGGTACGCGTTAGGGTGAGGGTAGTTATTAAACCTATCCCACTCTCTAGATACCCCTTAGCACGTAAAGGAATATTATTTGGGGGTCCAGCCATGGAGAAGAGTTTAGACACTAGGAGAAGATAAGGAACACACCCATTATCAAGAAATCACATTAGGATTCTCTTTTTAACCTGTTCCTTAAAACACTAGTGCTTAGGAAATCTATTGGAGGCAGAAGCCGTCAAGGGTACCTTAGGGTTAGGGTTAGGGTTAGGGTGAGGGTTATGGTACGGTTTAGGGTACGGGTTCAGGGAGGGGTTCGGGTAGGGCGTAGGGTATGGGTTAGGGTTAGGGTTAGGGTTAGTGTTAGGGTTAGGGCTCGGTTTAGGGTACGGGTTAGGATTAGGGTACGCGCTAGGGTTAGGATAGGGGTTAGGGTTAGGGTTCGCGTTAGGGTGAGGGTAGTTATTAAACCTATCACACTCTCTAGATACCCCTTAGCACATAAAGGAATATTATTTGGGGGTCCAGCCATGGAGAAGAGTTTAGACACGAGGAGAAGATAAGGAACACACCCATTATCAAGAAATCACATTAGGATTCTCTTTTTAACATGTTCCTTAAAACACTAGTGCTTAGGAAATCTATTGGAGGCAGAAGCCGTCAAGGGTAGCTTAGGGTTAGGGTTAGGGTTAGGGTGAGGGTTAGGGTACGGTTTAGGGTACGGGTTCAGGGAGGGGTTCGGGTAGGGCGTAGGGTATGGGTTAGGGTTAGGGTTAGGGTTAGTGTTAGGGTTAGGGCTCGGTTTAGGGTACGGGTTAGGATTAGGGTACGCGCTAGGGTTAGGATAGGGGTTAGGGTTAGGGTTCGCGTTAGGGTGAGGGTAGTTATTAAACCTATCACACTGTCTAGATACCCCTTAGCACATAAAGGAATATTATTTGGGGGTCCAGCCATGGAGAAGAGTTTAGACACGAGGAGAAGATAAGGAACACACCCATTATCAAGAAATCACATTAGGATTCTCTTTTTAACATGTTCCTTAAAACACTAGTGCTTAGGAAATCTATTGGAGGCAGAAGCCGTCAAGGGTAGCTTAGGGTTAGGGTTAGGGTTAGGGTGAGGGTTAGGGTACTTCTTAGGGTACGGGTTCGGGGAGGGGTTCGGGTAGGGCGTAAGGTATGGGTTAGGGTTAGGGTTAGGGCTAGTGTTAGGGTTAGGGCTAGGTTTAGGGTACAGGTTAGGATTAGGGTACGCGGTAGGGTCAGGGTAGGGGTTATGGTTAGTGTACGCGTTAGGGTGAGGGTAGTTATTAAACCTATCCCACTCTCTAGATACCCCTTAGCACGTACAGGAATATTATTGGGGGTCCAGCCATGGAGAAGAGTTTAGACACTAGGAGAAGATAAGGAACACACCCATTATCACGAAATCACATTAGGATTCTCTTTTTAACCTGTTCCTTAAAACACTAGTGCTTAGGAAATCTATTGGAGGCAGAAGCAGTCAAGGGTAGCTTAGGGTTAGGGTTAGGGTTAGGGTGAGGGTTAGGGTACGGCTTAGGGTACGGGTTCGCGGACGGGTTCGGGTAGGGCGTAGGGTATGGGTTAGGGTTAGGGTTAGGGCTAGTGTTAGGTTTAGGGCACGGTTTAGGGTACGGGTTAGGATTAGGGTACGCGTTAGGGTTAGGGTAGGGGTTAGGGTTAGGGTACGCGTTAGGGTGGGGGTAGTTATTAAACCTATCACATTCTCTAGATACCCCTTAGCACGTAAAGGAATATTATTTGGGGGTCCAGCCATGGAGAAGAGTTTAGACACTAGGAGAAGATAAGGAACACACCCATTATCACGAAATCACATTAGGATTCTCTTTTTAACCTGTTCCTTAAAACACTACTGCTTAGGAAATCTATTGGAGGCAGAAGCCGTCAAGGGTAGCTTAGAGTTAGGGTTAGGGTGAGGGTTAGGGTACGGCTTAGTGTACGGGTTCGGGGAGGGGTTCGGGTAGGGCGTAGGGTATGGTTTAGGGTTAGGGTTAGGGTTAGTGTTAGGGTTAGGGCTAGGTTTAGGGTACGGGTTAGGATTAGGGTACGCGTTAGTGTTAGGGTAGGTGTTAGCGTTAGGGTACGCGATAGGGTGAGGTTAGTTATTAAACCTATCCCACTCTCTAGATACCCCTTAGTACGTAAAGGAATATTATTTGGGGGTCCAGCCATGGAGAAGAGTTTAGACACTAGGAGAAGATAAGGAACACACCCATTATCAAGAAATCACATTAGGATTCTCTTTTTAACCTGTTCCTTAAAACACTAGTGCTTAGGAAATCTATTGGAGGCAGAAGCAGTCAAGGGTAGCTTAGGGTTAGGGTTAGGGTTAGGGTGAGGGTTAGGGTATGGCTTAGGGTACGGGTTCGGGGAGGGGTTCGGGTAGGGCGTAGGGTATGGGTTAGGGTTAGGGTTAGGGTTAGTGTTAGGGTTAGGGCTCGGTTTATGGTACGGGTTAGGATTAGGGTACGCGTTAGGGTTAGGGTAGGGGTTAGGGTTAGGGTACGCGTTAGGGTGGGCGTAGTTATTAAACCTATAACACTCTCTAGATACCCCTTAGCACGTAAAGGACTATTATTTGGGGGTCCAGCCATGGAGAAGAGTTTAGACACGAGGAGAAGATAAGGAACACACCCATTATCAAGAAATCACAATGTGATTCTCTTTTTAAACTGTTCCTTAAAACACTAGTGCTTAGGAAATCTATTGGAGGCAGAAGCAGTCAAGGGTAGCTTAGGGTTAGGGTTAGGGTTAGGGTGAGGGTTAGGGTACCGCTTAGGGTACGGGTTCGGGGAGGGGTTCGGGTAGGGCGTAGGGTATGGGTTAGTGTTAGGGTTAGGGCTAGTGTTAGAGTTAGGGCTCGGTTTAGGGTACGGGTTAGGATTAGGGTATGCGTTAGGGTTAGGGTAGGGGTTAGGGTTAGGATACGCGTTAGGGTGAGGGAAGTTATTAAACCTATCCCACTCTCTAGATACCCCTTAGCACGAAAAGGAATATTATTTGGGGGTCCAGCCATGGAGAAGAGTTTAGACACAAGGAGAAGATAAGGAACACACCCATTATCAAGAAATCACATTAGGATTCTCTTTTTAACATGTTCCTTAAAACACTAGTGCTTAGGAAATCTATTGGAGGCAGAAGCCATCAAGGGTAGCTTAGGGTTAGGGTTAGGGTTAGGGTGAGGGTTAGGGTACGGTTTAGGGTACGGGTTCGGGGAGGGGTTCGGGTAGGGCGTAGGGTATGGGTTAGGGTTAGGGTTAGGGTTACTGTTAGGGTTAGGGCTCGGTTTAGGGTACGGGTTAGGATTACGGTACGCGTTAGGGTTAGGGTAGGGGTTAGGGTTAGGGTACGCGTTAGGGTGGGGGTAGTTATTAAACCTATCACACTCTCTAGATACCCCTTAGCACGTAAAGGAATATTATTTGGGGGTCCAGACATGGAGAAGAGTTTAGACACTAGGAGAAGATAAGGAACACACCCATTATCACGAAATCACATTAGGATTCTCTTTTTAACCTGTTCCTTAAAACACTAGTGCTTAGGAAATCTATTGGAGGCAGAAGCAGTCAAGGGTAGCTTAGGGTTAGGGTTAGGGTTAGGGTTAGGGTGAGGGTTAGGGTACGGCTTACGGTATGGGTTCGGGGAGGGGTTCGGGTAGGGCGTAGGGTATGGGTTAGGGTTAGGTTTAGGGCTAGTGTTAGGGTTAGGGCTCGGTTTAGGGTACGGGTTAGGATTAGGGTACGCGTTAGGGTTCGGGTAGGGGTTAGGGTTAGGGTACGCGTTAGGGTGAGGGTAGTTATTAAACCTATCCCACTCTCTAGATACCCCTTAGCACGTAAAGGAATATTATTTGGGGGTCCAGCCATGGAGAAGAGTTTAGACACGAGGAGAAGATAAGGAACACACCCATTATCAAGAAATCACATTAGGATTCTCTTTTTAACCTGTTCCTTAAAACACTAGTGCTTAGGAAATCTATTGGAGGCAGAAGCCGTCAAGGGTAGCTTAGGGTTAGGGTTAGGGTTAGGGTGAGGGTTAGGGTACGGTTTAGGGTACGGGTTCAGGGAGGGGTTCGGGTAGGGCGTAGGGTATGGGTTAGGGTTAGGGTTAGAGTTAGTGTTAGGTTTAGGGCTCGGTTTAGGGTACGGGTTAGGATTAGGGTACGCGCTAGGGTTAGGGTAGGGGTTAGGGTGAGGGCAGTTATTAAACCTATCACACTCTCTAGATACCCCTTAGCACGTAAAGGAATATTATTTGGGGGTCCAGCCATGGAGAAGAGTTTAGACACTAGGAGAAGATAAGGAACACACCCATTATCAAGAAATCACAATGTGATTCTCTTTTTAAACTGTTCCTTAAAACACTAGTGCTTAGGAAATCTATTGGAGGCAGAAGCAGTCAAGGGTAGCTTAGGGTTAGGGTTAGGGTTAGGGTGAGGGTTAGGGTACGGCTTAGGGTACGGGTTCGGGGAGGGGTTCGGGTAGGCCGTAGGGTATGGGTTAGGGTTAGGGTTAGGGTTAGTGTTAGGGTTAGGGCTCGGTTAAGGGTACGGGTTAGGATTAGGGTACGCGTTAGTGTTAGGGTAGTGGTTAGGGTTAGGGTACGCTTTAGGGTGATGGTAGTTATTAAACCTATCCCACTCTCTAGATACCCCTTAGCACGTAAAGGAATATTATTTGGGGGTCCAGCCATGGAGAAGAATTTAGACAATAGGAGAAGATAAGGAACACACCCATTATCAAGAAATCACAATATGATTCTCTTTTTAAACTGTTCCTTAAAACACTAGTGCTTAGGAAATCTATTGGAGGCAGAAGCAGTCAAGGGTAGCTTAGGGTTAGGGTTAGGGTTAGGGTGAGGGTTAGGGTACGGATTACGATACGGGTTCGGGGAGGGGTTCGGGTAGGGCGTAGGGTATGGGTTAGGGTTAGGGTTAGGGCTAGTGTTAGGGTTAGGGCTCGGTTTAGGGTATGGGTTAGGATTAGGGTATGCGTTAGGGTTAGGGTAGGGGTTAGGGTTAGGATACGCTTTAGGGTGAGGGTAGTTATTAAACCTATCCCACTCTCTAGATACCCCTTAGCACGTAAGGGAATATTATTTGGGGGTCCAGCCATGGAGAAGAGTTTAGACACGAGGAGAAGATAAGGAACACACCCATTATCAAGAAATCACATAAGGATTCTCTTTTTAACATGTTCCTTAAAACACTAGTGCTTAGGAAATCTATTGGAGGCAGAAGCCGTCAAGGGTAGCTTAGGGTTAGGGCTAGGGTTAGGGTGAGGGTTAGGGTACGGCTTAGGGTACGGGTTCGGGGAGGGGTTCGGGTAGGGCGTAGGGTATGGGTTAGGGTTAGGGTTAGGGCTAGTGTTAGGGTTAGGGCTCGGTTTAGTGTACAGGTTAGGATTAGGGTACGCGTTAGGGTTAGGGTAGGGGTTAAGGTTAGTGTACGCGTTAGGGTGAGGGTAGTTATTAAACCTATCCCACTCTCTAGATACCCCTTAGCACGTACAGTATATTATTGGGGGTCAAGACATGGAGAAGAGTTTAGACACTAGGAGAAGATAAGGAACACACCCATTATCAAGAAATCACATTAGGATTCTCTTTTTAACCTGTTCCTTAAAACACTAGTGCTTAGGAAATCTATTGGAGGCAGAAGCAGTCAAGGGTAGCTTAGGGTTAGGGTTAGGGTTAGGGTGAGGGTTAGGGTATGGCTTAGGGTACGGGTTCGGGGAGGGGTTCGGGTAGGGCGTAGGGTATGGGTTAGGGTTAGGGTTAGGGTTAGTGTTAGGGTTAGGGCTCGGTTTAGGGTATGGGTTAGGATTAGGGTACGCGTTAGGGTTAGGGTAGGGGTTAGGGTTAGGGTACGCGTTAGGGTGGGGGTAGTTATTAAACCTATCACACTCTCTAGATACCCTTAGCACGTAAAGGAATATTATTTGGGGGTCCAGCCATGGAGAAGAGTTTAGACACTAGGAGAATATAAGGAACACACCCATTATCACGAAATCACATTAGGATTCTCTTTTTAACCTGTTCCTTAAAACACTATTGCTTAGGAAATCTATTGGAGGCAGAAGCATCAAGGCTAGCTTAGGGTTAGGATTAGGGTTAGGGTGAGGGTTAGGGTACGGCTTACGATACGGGTTCGGGGAGGGGTTCGGGTAGGGCGTAGGGTATGGGTTAGGGTTAGGGTTAGGGTTAGTGTTAGGGTTAGGGCTCGGTTTAGGGTACGGGTTAGGATTAGGGTACGCGTTAGTGTTAGGGTAGGTGTTAGGGTTAGGGTACGCGATAGGGTGAGGTTAGTTATTAAACCTATCCCACTCTCTAGATACCCCTTAGTACGTAAAGGAATATTATTTGGGGGTCCAGCCATGGAGAAGAGTTTAGACACTAGGAGAAGATAAGGAACACACCCATTATCAAGAAATCACATTAGGATTCTCTTTTTAACCTGTTCCTTAAAACACTAGTGCTTAGGAAATCTATTGGAGGCAGAAGCAGTCAAGGGTAGCTTAGGGTTAGGGTTAGGGTTAGGGTGAGGGTTAGGGTATGGCTTAGGGTACGGGTTCGGGGAGGGGTTCGGGTAGGGCGTAGGGTATGGGTTAGGGTTAGGGTTAGGGTTAGTGTTAGGGTTAGGGCTCGGTTTAGGGTACGGGTTAGGATTAGGTTACGCGTTAGGGTTAGGGTAGGGGTTAGGGTTAGGGTACGCGATAGGGTGAGGTTAGTTCTTAAACCTATCCCACTCTCTAGATACCCCTTAGTACGTAAAGGAATATTATTTGGGGGTCCAGCCATGGAGAAGAGTTTAGACACTAGGAGAAGATAAGGAACACACCCATTATCAAGAAATCACATTAGGATTCTCTTTTTAACCTGTCTCTTAAAACACTAGTGCTTAGGAAATCTATTGGAGGCAGAAGCCGTCAAGGGTAGCTTAGGGTTAGGGTTAGGGTTAGGGGTGAGGGTTAGGGTATGGCTTAGGGTACGGGTTCGGGGAGGGGTTCGGGTAGGTCGTAGGGTATGGGTTAGGGTTAGGGTTAGGGTTAGTGTTAGGGTTAGGGCTCGGTTTAGGGTACGGGTTAGGATTAGGGTACGCGTTAGGGTTAGGGTAGGGGTTATGGTTAGGGTACGCGTTAGGGTGGGGGTAGTTATTAAACCTATCACACTCTCTAGATACCCCTTAGCACGTAAAGGACTATTATTTGGGGGTCCAGCCATGGAGAAGAGTTTAGACACGAGGAGAAGATAAGGAACACACCCATTATCAAGAAATCACAATGTGATTCTCTTTTTAAACTGTTCCTTAAAACACTAGTGCTTAGGAAATCTATTGGAGGCAGAAGCAGTCAAGGGTAGCTTAGGGTTAGGGTTAGGGTTAGGGTGAGGGTTAGGGTACGGCTTAGGGTACGGGTTCGGGGAGGGGTTCGGGTAGGCCGTAGGGTAGGGGGTTAGGGTTAGGGTTAGGGTTAGTGTTAGGGTTAGGGCTCGGTTTAGGGTACGGGTTAGGATTAGGGTACGCGTTAGTGTTAGGGTAGTGGTTAGGGTTAGGGTACGCTTTAGGGTGAGGGTAGTTATTAAACCTATCCCACTCTCTAGATACCCCTTAGCACGTAAAGGAATATTATTTGGGGGTCCAGCCATGGAGAAGAATTTAGACACTAGGAGAAGATAAGGAACACACCCATTATCAAGAAATCACAATATGATTCTCTTTTTAAACTGTTCCTTAAAACACTAGTGCTTAGGAAATCTATTGGAGGCAGAAGCAGTCAAGGGTAGCTTAGGGTTAGGGTTAGGGTTAGGGTGAGGGTTAGGGTACGGCTTACGATACGGGTTCGGGGAGGGGTTCGGGTAGGGCATAGGGTATGGGTTAGGGTTAGGGATAGGGCTAGTGTTAGGATTAGGGCTCGGTTTAGGGTACGGGTTAGGATTAGGGTATGCGTTAGGGTTAGGGTAGGGGTTAGGGTTAGGATACGCGTTAGGGTGAGGGTAGTTATTAAACCTATCACACTCTCTAGATACCCCTTAGCACGTAAAGGAATATTATTTGGGGGTCCAGCCATGGAGAAGAGTTTAGACACGAGGAAAAGATAAGGAACACACCCATTATCAAGAAATCACATTAGGATTCTCTTTTAAACCTGTTCCTTAAATCACTAGTGCTTAGGAAATCTATTGGAGGCAGAAGCCGTCAAGGGTAGCTTAGGGTTAGGGATAGGGTTAGGGTGAGGGTTAGGGTACGGATTAGGGTACGGGTTCGGGGAGGGGTTCGGGTAGGGCGTAGGGTATGGGTTAGAGTTAGGGTTAGGGTTAGTGTTAGGGTTAGGGCTCGGTTTAGGGTACTGGTTAGGATTAGGGTACGCGTTAGTGTTAGGGTAGGGGTTAGGGTTAGGGTACGCTTTAGGGTGAGGGTAGTTATTAAACCTATCCCACTCACTAGATACCCCTTAGCACGTAAAGGAATATTATTTGGGCGTCCAGCCATGGAGAAGGATTTAGACACTAGGAGAAGATAAGGAACACACTCATTATCAAGAAATCACAATATGATTCTCTTTTTAAACTGTTCCTTAAAACACTAGTGGTTAGGAAATCTATTGGAGGCAGAAGCAGTCAAGGGTAGCTTAGGGTTAGGGTTAGGGTTAGGGTGAGATTAGGGTACGGCTTAGGGTAAGGGTTCGGGGAGGGGTTCGGGTAGGGCATAGGGTATGGGTTAGGGTTAGATTTAGGGTTAGTGTTAGGGTTAGGGCTCGGTTTAGGGTACGGGTTAGGATTAGGGTACTCGTTAGGTTTAGGGTAGCGGTTACGGTTAGGGTACGCGTTAGGGTGAGGGTAGTTATTAAACCTATCACACTCTCTAGATACCCCTTAGCACGTAAAGGAATATTATTTGGGGGTCCAGCCATGGAGAAGAGTTTAGACACGAGGAGAAGATAAGGAACACACCCATTATCACGAAATCACATTAGGATTCTCTTTTTAACCTGTTCCTTAAAACACTAGTGCTTAGGAAATCTATTGGAGGCAGAAGCAGTCAAGGGTAGCTTAGGGTTAGGGTTAGGGTTAGGGTTAGGGTTAGGGTACGGCTTAGGGTACGGGTTCGGGGAGGGGTTCGGGTAGGGCGTAGGGTATGGGTTAGGGTTAGGGTTAGGGCTAGTGTTAGGGTTAGGGCTCGGTTTAGGGTACGGGTTAGGATTAGGGTACGCGTTAGGGTTAGGGTAGGGGTTAGGGTTAGGGTACGCGTTAGGGTGAGGGTAGTTATTAAACCTATCCCACTCTCTAGATACCCCTTAGCACGTAAAGGAATATTATTTGGGGGTCCAGCCATGGAGAAGAGTTTAGACATGAGGAGAAGATAAGGAACACACCCATTATCACGAAATCACATTAGGATTCTCTTTTTAACCTGTTCCTAAAAACACTAGTGCTTAGGAAATCTATTGGAGGCAGAAGCCGTCAAGGGTAGCTTAGGGTTAGGGTTAGGGTTAGGGTGAGGGTTAGGGTACGGTTTAGGGTACGGGTTCAGGGAGGGGTTCGGGTAGGGCGTAGGGTATGGGTTAGGGTTAGGGTTAGAGTTAGTGTTAGGGTTAGGGCTCGGTTTAGGGTACGGGTTAGGATTAGGGTACGCGCTAGGGTTAGGGTAGCGGTTAGAGTTAGGGTACGCGTTAGGGTGAGGGTAGTTAATAAACCTATCCCACTCTTTAGATACCCCTTAGCACGTATAGGAATATTATTTGGGGGTCCAGCCATGGAGAAGAGTTTAGACACTAGGAGAAGATAAGGAACACACCCATTATCACGAAATCACATTAGGATTCTCTTTTTAACCTGTTCCTTAAAACACTAGTGCTTAGGAAATCTATTGGAGGCAGAAGCAGTCAAGGGTAGCTTAGGGTTAGGGTTAGGGTTAGGGTGAGGGCTACGGTATGGCTTAGGGTACGGGTTCGGGGAGGGGTTCGGGTACGGCGTAGGGTATGGGTTAGGGTTAGGGTTAGGGTTAGTGTTAGGGTTAGGGCTCGGTTTAGGGTACGGGTTAGGATTAGGGAACGCGTTAGGGTTAGGGTAGGGGTTAGGGTTAGGGTATGCCATAGGGTGAGGTTAGTTATTAAACCTATCCCACTCTTTAGATACCCCTTAGCACGTAAAGGAATATTATTTGGGGGTCCAGCCATGGAGAAGAGTTTAGACACTAGGAGAAGATAAGGAACACACCCATTATCAAGAAATCACATTAGGATTCTCTTTTTAACCTGTTCCTTAAAACACTACTGCTTAGGAAATCTATTGGAGGCAGAAGCCGTCAAGGGTAGCTTAGGGTTAGGGTTAGGGTTAGGGTGAGGATTAGGGTACGGCTTACGATACGGGTTCGGGGAGGGGTTCGGGTAGGGCGTAGGGTATGGGTTAGGGTTAGGGTTAGAGCTCGGTTTAGGGTACAGGTTAGGATTAGGGTACGCGTTAGGGTTAGGGTAGGGGTTAGGGTTAGGGTACGCTTTAGGGTGAGGGTAGTTATTAAACCTATCCCACTCACTAGATACCCCTTAGCACGTAAAGGAATATTATTTGGGCGTCCAGCCATGGAGAAGGATTTAGACACTAGGAGAAGATAAGGAACACACTCATTATCAAGAAATCACAATATGATTCTCTTTTTAAACTGTTCCTTAAAACACTAGTGGTTAGGAAATCTATTGGAGGCAGAAGCAGTCAAGGGTAGCTTAGGGTTAGGGTTAGGGTTAGGGTGAGATTAGGGTACGGCTTAGGGTAAGGGTTCGGGGAGGGGTTCGGGTAGGGCGTAGGGTATGGGTTAGGGTTAGATTTAGGGTTAGTGTTAGGGTTAGGGCTCGGTTTAGGGTACGGGTTAGGATTAGGGTACTCGTTAGGTTTAGGGTAGCGGTTACGGTTAGGGTACGCGTTAGGGTGAGGGTAGTTATTAAACCTATCACACTCTCTACATACCCCTTAGCACGTAAAGGAATATTATTTGGGGGTCCAGCCATGGAGAAGAGTTTAGACACGAGGAGAAGATAAGGAACACACCCATTATCACGAAATCACTTTAGGATTCTCTTTTTAACCTGTTCCTTAAAACACTAGTGCTTAGGAAATCTATTGGAGGCAGAAGCAGTCAAGGGTAGCTTAGGGTTAGGGTTAGGGTTAGGGTTAGGGTTAGGGTACGGCTTAGGGTACGGGTTCGGGGAGGGGTTCGGGTAGGGCGTAGGGTATGGGTTAGGGTTAGGGTTAGGGCTAGTGTTAGGGTTAGGGCTCGGTTTAGGGTACGGGTTAGGATTAGGTTACGCGTTAGGGTTAGGGTAGGGGTTAGGGTTAGGGTACGCGTTAGGGTGAGGGTAGTTATTAAACCTATCCCACTCTCTAGATACCCCTTAGCACGTAAAGGAATATTATTTGGGGGTCCAGCCATGGAGAAGAGTTTAGACATGAGGAGAAGATAAGGAACACACCCATTATCACGAAATCACATTAGGATTCTCTTTTTAACCTGTTCCTAAAAACACTAGTGCTTAGGAAATCTATTGGAGGCAGAAGCCGTCAAGGGTAGCTTAGGGTTAGGGTTAGGGTTAGGGTGAGGGTTAGGGTACGGTTTAGGGTACGGGTTCAGGGAGGGGTTCGGGTAGGGCGTAGGGTATGGGTTAGGGTTAGGGTTAGAGTTAGTGTTAGGTTTAGGGCTCGGTTTAGGGTACGGGTTAGGATTAGGGTACGCGCTAGGGTTAGGGTAGGGGTTAGGGTGAGGGTAGTTATTAAACCTATCACACTCTCTAGATACCCCTTAGCACGTAAAGGAATATTATCTGGGGGTCCAGCCATGGAGAAGAGTTTAGACACTAGGAGAAGATAAGGAACACACCCATTATCACGAAATCACATTAGGATTCTCTTTTTAACCTGTTCCTTAAAACACTATTGCTTAGGAAATCTATTGGAGGCAGAAGCCGTCAAGGGTAGCTTAGGGTTAGGATTAGGGTTAGGGTGAGGGTTAGGGTACGGCTTAGGGTACGGGTTCGGTGAGGGGTTCGGGTAGGGCGTAGGGTATGGGTTAGGGTTAGGGTTAGGGCTAGTGTTAGGGTTAGGGCTCGGTTTAGGGTACGGGTTAGGATTAGGGTACGCGTTAGTGTTAGGGTAGGTGTTAGGGTTAGGGTACGCGATAGGGTGAGGTTAGTTATTAAACCTATCCCACTCTCTAGATACCCCTTAGTACGTAAAGGAATATTATTTGGGGGTCCAGCCATGGAGAAGAGTTTAGACACTAGGAGAAGATAAGGAACACACCCATTATCAAGAAATCACATTAGGATTCTCTTTTTAACCTGTTCCTTAAAACACTAGTGCTTAGGAAATCTATTGGAGGCAGAAGCCGTCAAGGGTAGCTTAGGGTTAGGGTTAGGGTTAGGGTGAGGGTTAGGGTATGGCTTAGGGTACGGGTTCGTTGAGGGGTTCGGGTAGGGAGTAGGGTATGGGTTAGGGTTAGGGTTAGGGTTAGTGTTAGGGTTAGGGCTCGGTTTAGGGTACGGGTTAGGATTAGGGTACGCGTTAGGGTTAGGGTAGGGGTTATGGTTAGGGTACGCGTAAGGGTGGGGGTAGTTATTAAACCTATCACACTCTCTAGATACCCCTTAGCACGTAAAGGACTATTATTTGGGGGTCCAGCCATGGAGAAGAGTTTAGACACGAGGAGAAGATAAGGAACACACCCATTATCAAGAAATCACAATGTGATTCTCTTTTTAAACTGTTCCTTAAAACACTAGTGCTTAGGAAATCTATTGGAGGCAGAAGCAGTCAAGGGTAGCTTAGGGTTAGGGTTAGGGTTAGGGTGAGGGTTAGGGTACGGCTTAGGGTACGGGTTCGGGGAGGGGTTCGGGTAGGCCGTAGGGTATGGGTTAGGGTTAGGGTTAGGGTTAGTGTTAGGGTTAGGGCTCGGTTAAGGGTACGGGTTAGGATTAGGGTACGCGTTAGTGTTAGGGTAGTGGTTAGGGTTAGGGTACGCTTTAGGGTGATGGTAGTTATTAAACCTATCCCACTCTCTAGATACCCCTTAGCACGTAAAGGAATATTATTTGGGGGTCCAGCCATGGAGAAGAATTTAGACACTATGAGAAGATAAGGAACACACCCATTATCAAGAAATCACAATATGATTCTCTTTTTAAACTGTTCCTTAAAACACTAGTGCTTAGGAAATCTATTGGAGGCAGAAGCAGTCAAGGGTAGCTTAGGGTTAGGGTTAGGGTTAGGGTGAGGGTTAGGGTACGGATTACGATACGGGTTCGGGGAGGGGTTCGGGTAGGGCGTAGGGTATGGGTTAGGGTTAGGGTTAGGGCTAGTGTTAGGGTTAGGGCTCGGTTTAGGGTATGGGTTAGGATTAGGGTATGCGTTAGGGTTAGGGTAGGGGTTAGGGTTAGGATACGCTTTAGGGTGAGGGTAGTTATTAAACCTATCCCACTCTCTAGATACCCCTTAGCACGTAAGGGAATATTATTTGCGGGTCCAGCCATGGAGAAGAGTTTAGACACGAGGAGAAGATAAGGAACACACCCATTATCAAGAAATCACATAAGGATTCTCTTTTTAACATGTTCCTTAAAACACTAGTGCTTAGGAAATCTATTGGAGGCAGAAGCCGTCAAGGGTAGCTTAGGGTTAGGGCTAGGGTTAGGGTGAGGGTTAGGGTACGGCTTAGGGTACGGGTTCGGGGAGGGGTTCGGGTAGGGCGTAGGGTATGGGTTAGGGTTAGGGTTAGGGCTAGTGTTAGGGTTAGGGCTCGGTTTAGTGTACAGGTTAGGATTAGGGTACGCGTTAGGGTTAGGGTAGGGGTTAAGGTTAGTGTACGCGTTAGGGTGAGGGTAGTTATTAAACCTATCCCACTCTCTAGATACCCCTTAGCACGTACAGGTATATTATTGGGGGTCCAGCCATGGAGAAGAGTTTAGACACTAGGAGAAGATAAGGAACACACCCATTATCAAGAAATCACATTAGGATTCTCTTTTTAACCTGTTCCTTAAAACACTAGTGCTTAGGAAATCTATTGGAGGCAGAAGCAGTCAAGGGTAGCTTAGGGTTAGGGTTAGGGTTAGGGTGAGGGTTAGGGTATGGCTTAGGGTACGGGTTCGGGGAGGAGTTCGGGTAGGGCGTAGGGTATGGGTTAGGGTTAGGGTTAGGGTTAGTGTTAGGGTTAGGGCTCGGTTTAGGGTATGGGTTAGGATTAGGGTACGCGTTAGGGTTAGGGTAGGGGTTAGGGTTAGGGTACGCGTTAGGGTGGGGGTAGTTATTAAACCTATCACACTCTCTAGATACCCCTTAGCACGTAAAGGAATATTATTTGGGGGTCCAGCCAAGGAGAAGAGTTTAGACACTAGGAGAAGATAAGGAACACACCCATTATCACGAAATCACATTAGGATTCTCTTTTTAACCTGTTCCTTAAAACACTATTGCTTAGGAAATCTATTGGAGGCAGAAGCCATCAAGGGTAGCTTAGGGTTAGGATTAGGGTTAGGGTGAGGGTTAGGGTACGGCTTACGATACGGGTTCGGGGAGGGGTTCGGGTAGGGCGTAGGGTATGGGTTAGGGTTAGGGTTAGGGTTAGTGTTAGGGTTAGGGCTCGGTTTAGGGTACGGGTTAGGATTAGGGTACGCGTTAGTGTTAGGGTAGGTGTTAGGGTTAGGGTACGCGATAGGGTGAGGTTAGTTATTAAACCTATCCCACTCTCTAGATACCCCTTAGTACGTAAAGGAATATTATTTGGGGGTCCAGCCATGGAGAAGAGTTTAGACACTAGGAGAAGATAAGGAACACACCCATTATCAAGAAATCACATTAGGATTCTCTTTTTAACCTGTTCCTTAAAACACTAGTGCTTAGGAAATCTATTGGAGGCAGAAGCCGTCAAGGGTAGCTTAGGGTTAGGGTTAGGGATAGGGTGAGGGTTAGGGTATGGCTTAGGGTATGGGTTCGGGGAGGGGTTCGGGTAGGGCGTAGGGTATGGGTTAGGGTTAGGGTTAGGGCTAGTGTTAGGGTTAGGGCTCGGTTTAGGGTACAGGTTAGGATTAGGGTACGCGTTAGGGATAGGGTAGGGGTTAAGGTTAGTGTACGCGTTAGGGTGAGGGTAGTTATTAAACCTATCCCACTCTCTAGATACCCCTTAGCACGTACAGGTATATTATTGGGGGTCCAGCCATGGAGAAGAGTTTAGACACTAGGAGAAGATAAGGAACACACCCATTATCAAGAAATCACATTAGGATTCTCTTTTTAACCTGTCTCTTAAAACACTAGTGCTTAGGAAATCTATTGGAGGCAGAAGCCGTCAAGGGTAGCTTAGGGTTAGGGTTAGGGTTAGGGTGAGGGTTAGGGTATGGCTTAGGGTACGGGTTCGGGGAGGGGTTCGGGTAGGTCGTAGGGTATGGGTTAGGGTTCGGGTTAGGGTTAGTGTTAGGGTTAGGGCTCGGTTTAGGGTACGGGTTAGGATTAGGGTACGCGTTAGGGTTAGGGTAGGGGTTATGGTTAGGGTACGCGTTAGGGTGGGGGTAGTTATTAAACCTATCACACTCTCTAGATACCCCTTAGCACGTAAAGGACTATTATTTGGGGGTCCAGCCATGGAGAAGAGTTTAGACACGAGGAGAAGATAAGGAACACACCCATTATCAAGAAATCACAATGTGATTCTCTTTTTAAACTGTTCCTTAAAACACTAGTGCTTAGGAAATCTATTGGAGGCAGAAGCAGTCAAGGGTAGCTTAGGGTTAGGGTTAGGGTTAGGGTGAGGGTTAGGGTACGGCTTAGGGTACGGGTTCGGGGAGGGGTTCGGGTAGGCCGTAGGGTATGGGTTAGGGTTAGGGTTAGGGTTAGTGTTAGGGTTAGGGCTCGGTTTAGGGTACGGGTTAGGATTAGGGTACGCGTTAGTGTTAGGGTAGTGGTTAGGGTTAGGGTACGCGTTAGGGTGAGGGTAGTTATTAAACCTATCCCACTCTCTAGATACCCCTTAGCACGTAAAGGAATATTATTTGGGGGTCCAGCCATGGAGAAGAGTTTAGACACGAGGAGAAGATAAGGAACACACCCATTATCACGAAATCACATTAGGATTCTCTTTTTAACCTGTTCCTTAAAACACTAGTGCTTAGGAAATCTATTGGAGGCAGAAGCAGTCAAGGGTAGCTTAGGGTTAGGGTTAGGGTTAGGGTTAGGGTTAGGGTACGGCTTAGGGTACGGGTTCGGGGAGGGGTTCGGGTAGGGCGTAGGGTATGGGTTAGGGTTAGGGTTAGGGCTAGTGTTAGGGTTAGGGCTCGGTTTAGGGTACGGGTTAGGATTAGGGTATGCGTTAGGGTTAGGGTAGGGGTTAGGGTTAGGGTACGCGTTAGGGTGAGGGTAGTTATTAAACCTATCCCACTCTCTAGATACCCCTTAGCACGTAAAGGAATATTATTTGGGGGTCCAGCCATGGAGAAGAGTTTAGACATGAGGAGAAGATAAGGAACACACCCATTATCACGAAATCACATTAGGATTCTCTTTTTAACCTGTTCCTAAAAACACTAGTGCTTAGGAAATCTATTGGAGGCAGAAGCCGTCAAGGGTAGCTTAGGGTTAGGGTTAGGGTTAGGGTGAGGGTTAGGGTACGGTTTAGGGTACGGGTTCAGGGAGGGGTTCGGGTAGGGCGTAGGGTATGGGTTAGGGTTAGGGTTAGAGTTAGTGTTAGGGTTAGGGCTCGGTTTAGGGTACGGGTTAGGATTAGGGTACGCGCTAGGGTTAGGGTAGCGGTTAGAGTTAGGGTACGCGTTAGGGTGAGGGTAGTTAATAAACCTATCCCACTCTTTAGATACCCCTTAGCACGTATAGGAATATTATTTGGGGGTCCAGCCATGGAGAAGAGTTTAGACACTAGGAGAAGATAAGGAACACACCCATTATCACGAAATCACATTAGGATTCTCTTTTTAACCTGTTCCTTAAAACACTACTGCTTAGGAAATCTATTGGAGGCAGAAGCCGTCAAGGGTAGCTTAGGGTTAGGGTTAGGGTTAGGGTGAGGATTAGGGTACGGCTTACGATACGGGTTCGGGGAGGGGTTCGGGTAGGGCGTAGGGTATGGGTTAGGGTTAGGGTTAGGGCTCGGTTTAGGGTACAGGTTAGGATTAGGGTACGCGTTAGGGTTAGGGTAGGGGTTAGGGTTAGTGTACGCGTTCGGGTGAGGGTAGTTATTAAACCTATCCCACTCTCTAGATACCCCTTAGCACGTACAGGAATATTATTGGGGGTCCAGCCATGGAGAAGAGTTTAGACACTAGGAGAAGATAAGGAACACTCCCATTATCACGAAATCACATTAGGATTCTCTTTTTAACCTTTTCCTTAAAACACTAGTGCTTAGGAAATCTATTGGAGGCAGAAGCAGTCAAGGGTAGCTTAGGGTTAGGGTTAGGGTTAGGGTGAGGGTTAGGGTATGGCTTAGGGTACGGGTTCGGGGAGGGGTTCGGGTAGGGCGTAGGGTATGTGTTAGGGTTAGGGTTAGGGTTAGTGTTAGGGTTAGGGCTCGGTTTAGGGTACGGGTTAGGATTAGGGTACACGTTAGGGTTAGGGTAGGGGTTAGGGTTAGGGTACGTGTTAGGGTGGGGGTAGTTATTAAACCTATCACACTCTCTAGATACCCCTTAGCACGTAAAGGAATATTATTTGGGGGTCCAGCCATGGAGAAGAGTTTAGACACTAGGAGAAAATAAGGAACACACCCATTATCACGAAATCACATTAGGATTCTCTTTTTAACCTGTTCCTTAAAACACTAGTGCTTAGGAAATCTACTGGAGGCAGAAGCCATCAAGGGTAGCTTAGGGATAGGGTTAGGGTTAGGGTGAGGGTTAGGGTACGGCTTAGGGTACGGGTTCGGGGACGGGTTCGTGTAGGGCGTAGGGTATGGGTTAGGGTTAGGGTTAGGGTTAGTGTTAGGGTTAGGGCTCGGTTTAGGGTACGGGTTAGGATTAGGGTATGCGTTAGGGTTAGGGTAGGTGTTAGGGTTAGGGTACGCGATAGGGTGAGGTTAGTTATTAAACCTATCCCACTCTCTAGATACCCCTTAGTACGTAAAGGAATATTATTTGGGGGTCCAGCCATGGAGAAGAGTTTAGACACTAGGAGAAGATAAGGAACACACCCATTATCAAGAAATCACATTAGGATTCTCTTTTTAACCTGTTCCTTAAAACACTAGTGCTTAGGAAATCTATTGGAGGCAGAAGCAGTCAAGGGTAGCTTAGGGTTAGGGTTAGGGTTAGGGTGAGGGTTAGGGTATGGCTTAGGGTACGGGTTCGGGGAGGGGTTCGGGTAGGGCGTAGGGTATGGGTTAGGGTTAGGGTTAGCGCTAGTGTTAGGGTTAGGGCTCGGTTTAGGGTACGGGTTAGGATTAGGGTACGCGTTAGGGTTAGGGTAGGGGTTAGGGTTAGGGTACGCGTTAGGGTGGGGGTAGTTATTAAACCTATCACACTCTCTAGATACCCCTTAGCACGTAAAGGACTATTATTTGGGGGTACAGCCATGGAGAAGAGTTTAGACACGAGGAGAAGATAAGGAACACACCCATTATCAAGAAATCACAATGTGATTCTCTTTTTAAACTGTTCCTTAAAACACTAGTGCTTAGGAAATCTATTGGAGGCAGAAGCAGTCAAGGGTAGCTTAGGGTTAGGATTAGGGTTAGGGTGAGGGTTGGGGTACGGCTTAGGGTACGGGTTCGGGGAGGGGTTCGGGTAGGGCGTAGGGTATGGGTTAGGGTTAGGTTTAGGGCTAGTGTTAGGGTTAGGGCTCGGTTTAGGGTACGGGTTAGGATTAGGGTATGAGTTAGGGTTAGGGTAGGGCTTAGGGTTAGGATACGCGTTAGGGTGAGGGAAATTATTAAACCTATCCCACTCTCTAGTTACCCCTTAGCACGTAAAGGAATATTATTTGGGGGTCCAGCCATGGAGAAGAGTTTAGACACGAGAAGATAAGGAACACACCCATTATCAAGAAATCACATTAGGATTCTCTTTTTAACCTGTTCCTTAAATCACTAGTGCTTAGGAAATCTATTGGAGGCAGAAGTCGTCAAGGGTAGCTTAGGGTTAGGGTTAGGGTTAGGGTGAGGGTTAGGGTACGGCTTACGATACGGGATCGGGGAGGGGTTCGGGTAGGGCGTAGGGTATGGGTTAGAGTTAGGGTTAGTGTTAGTGTTAGGGTTAGGGCTCGGTTTAGGGTACGGGTTAGGATTAGGGTACGCGTTAGTGTTAGGGTAGGGGTTAGGGTTAGGGTACGCTTTAGGGTGAGGGTAGTTATTAAACCTATCCCACTCTCTAGATACCCCTTAGCACGTAAAGGAATATTATTTGGGGGTCCAGCCATGGAGAAGGGTTTAGACACTAGGAGAAGATAAGGAACACACCCATTATCAAGAAATCACAATATGATTCTCTTTTTAAACTGTTCCTTAAAACACTAGTGGTTAGGAAACCTATTGGAGGCAGAAGCAGTCAAGGGTAGCTTGGTGTTAGCATTAGGGTTAGGGTGAGGTTTAGGGTACGGCTTAGGGTACGGGTTCGGGGAGGGGTTCGGGTAGGGCGTAGGGTATGGGTTAGGGTTAGGGTTAGGGTTAGTGTTAGGGTTAGGGCTCGGTTTAGGGTACGGGTTAGGATTAGGGTACGCGTTAGGGTTAGGGTAGGGGTTAGGGTTAGGGTACGCGTTAGGGTGGGGGTAGTTATTAAACCTATCACACTCTCTAGATACCCCTTAGCACGTAAAGGAATATTATTTGGGGGTACAGCCATGGAGAAGAGTTTAGACACGAGGAGAAGATAAGGAACACACCCATTATCAAGAAATCACAATGTGATTCTCTTTTTAAACTGTTCCTTAAAACACTAGTGCTTAGGAAATCTATTGGAGGCAGAAGCAGTCAAGGGTAGCTTAGGGTTAGGGTTAGGGTTAGGGTGAGGGTTGGGGTACGGCTTAGGGTAAGGGTTCGGGGAGGGGTTCGGGTAGGGCGTAGGGTATGGGTTAGGGTTAGGGTTAGGGCTAGTGTTAGGGTTAGGGCTCGGTTTAGGGTACGGGTTAGGATTAGGTTATGCGTTAGGGTAAGGGTAGGGCTTAGGGTTAGGATACGCGTTAGGGTGAGGGAAATTATTAAACCTATCCCACTCTCTAGATACCCCTTAGCACGTAAAGGAATATTATTTGGGGGTCCAGCCATGGAGAAGAGTTTAGACACGAGAAGATAAGGAACACACCCATTATCATGAAATCACATTAGGATTCTCTTTTTAACCTGTTCCTTAAATCACTAGTGCTTAGGAAATCTATTGGAGGCAGAAGCCGTCAAGGGTAGCTTAGGGTTAGGGTTAGGGTTAGGGTGAGGGTTAGGGTACGGCTTACGATACGGGTTCGGGGAGGGGTTCGTGTAGGGCGTAGGGTATGGGTTAGAGTTAGGGTTAGTGTTAGTGTTAGGGTTAGGGCTCGGTTTAGGGTACGGGTTAGGATTAGGGTACGCGTTAGTGTTAGGGTAGGGGTTAGGGTTAGGGTACGCTTTAGGGTGAGGGTAGTTATTAAACCTATCCCACTCTCTAAATACCCCTTAGCACGTAAAGGAATATTATTTGGGGGTCCAGCCATGGAGAAGGGTTTAGACACTAGGAGAAGATAAGGAACACACCCATTATCAAGAAATCACAATATGATTCTCTTTTTAAACTGTTCCTTAAAACACTAGTGGTTAGGAAACCTATTGGAGGCAGAAGCAGTCAAGGGTAGCTTAGTGTTAGCATTAGGGTTAGGGTGAGGTTTAGGGTACGGCTTAGGGTACGGGTTCGGGGAGGGGTTCGGGTAGGGCGTAGGGTATGGGTTAGGGTTAGAGTTAGGGTTAGTGTTAGGGTTAGGGCTCGGTTTAGGGTACGGGTTAGGATTAGGGTACTCGTTAGGATTAGCGTAGCGGTTAGGGTTAGGCTACGCGTTAGGGTGAGGGTAGTTATTAAACCTATCACACTCTGTAGATACCCCTTAGCACGTAAAGGAATATTATTTGGGGGTCCAGCCATGGAGAAGAGTTTAGACACTAGGAGAAGATAAGGAACACACCCATTATCACGAGATCACATTAGGATTCTCTTTTTAACCTGTTCCTTAAAACACTAGTGCTTATGAAATCTATTGGAGGCAGAAGCAGTCAAAGGTAGCTTAGGGTTAGGGTTAGGGTTAGGGTGAGGGTTAGGGTACGGGTTCGGGGAGGGGTTCGGGTAGGGCGTAGGGTATGGGTTAGGGTTAGGGTTAGGGCTAGTGTTAGGGTTAGGGCTCGGTTTAGGGTACGGGTTAGGATTAGGGTACGAGTTAGGGTTAGGGTAGGGGTTAGGGTTAGGGTACGCGTTAGGGTGAGGGTAGTTATTAAACCTATCCCACTCTCTAGATACCCCTTAGCACGTAAAGGAATATTATTTGGGGGTCCAGCCATGGAGAAGAGTTTAGACACGAGGAGAAGATAAGGAACACACCCATTATCAAGAAATCACATTAGGATTCTCTTTTTAACCTGTTCCTTAAAACACTAGTGCTTAGGAAATCTATTGGAGGCAGAAGCCGTCAAGGGTAGCTTAGGGTTAGGGTTAGGGTTAGGTTGAGGGTTAGGGTACGGTTTAGGGTACGGGTTCAGGGAGGGGTTCGGGTAGGGCGTAGGGTATGGGTTAGGGTTAGGGTTAGAGTTAGTGTTAGGGTTAGAGTTAGTGTTAGGGTTAGGGGTCGGTTTAGGGTACGGGTTAGGATTAGGGTACGCGCTAGGGTTAGGGTAGCGGTTAGGGTTAGGGTACGCGTTAGGGTGAGGGTAGTTATTAAACCTATCCCACTCTCTAGATACCCCTTAGCACGTATAGGAATATTATTTGGGGGTCCAGCCATGGAGAAGAGTTAAGACACTAGGAGAAGTTAAGGAACACACCCATTATCAAGAAATCACAATGTGATTCTCTTTTTAAACTGTTCCTTAAAACACTAGTGCTTAGGAAATCTATTGGAGGCAGAAGCAGTCAAGGGTAGCTTAGGGTTAGGGTTAGGGTTAGGGTGAGGGCTACGGTATGGCTTAGGGTACGGTTTCGGGGAGGGGTTCGGGTAGGGCGTAGGGTATGGGTTAGGGTTAGGGTTAGGGTTAGTGTTATCGTCAGGGCTCGGTTTAGGGTACGGGTTAGGATTAGGGAACGCATTAGGGTTAGGGTAGGGGTTAGGGTTAGGGTACGTGTTAGGTTGAGGGTAGTTATTAAACCTATCACACTCTCTAGATACCCCTTAGCACATAAAGGAATATTATTTGGGGGTCCAGCCATGGAGAAGAGTTTAGACATGAGGAGAAGATAAGGAACACACCCATTATCAAGAAATCACATTAGGATTCTCTTTTTAACCTGTTCCTTAAAACACTAGTGCTTAGGAAATCTATTGGAGGCAGAAGCAGTCAAGGGTAGCTTAGGGTTAGGGTTAGGGTTAGGGTGTGGGTTAGGGTATGGCTTAGGGTACGGGTTCGGGGAGGGGTTCGGGTAGGGCGTAGGGTATGGGTTAGGGTTAGGGTTAGGGTTAGTGTTAAGGTTAGGGCTCGGTTTAGGGTAAGGGTTAGGATTAGGGTACGCGTTAGGGTTAGGGTAGGGGTTAGGGTTAGGGTACGCGTTAGGGTGGGGGTAGTTATTAAACCTATCACACTCTCTAGATACCCCTTAGCACATAAAGGAATATTATTTGGGGGTCCAGCCATGGAGAAGAGTTTAGACATGAGGAGAAGATAAGGAACACACCCATTATTAAGAAATCACATTAGGATTCTCTTTTTAACCTGTTCCTTAAAACACTAGTGCTTAGGAAATCTATTGGAGGCAGAAGCCGTCAAGGGTAGCTTAGGGTTAGGGTTAGGGTTAGGGTGAGGGTTAGGGTACGTCTTAGGGTACGGGTTCGGGGAGGCGTTCGGGTAGGGCGTAGGGTATGTGTTAGGGTTAGGGTTAGGGCTCGGTTTAGGGTACGGGTTAGGATTAGGGTATGCGTTAGGGTTAGGGTAGGGGTTAGGGTTAGGATACGCGTTAGGGTGAGGGTAGTTATTAAACCTATCCCACTCTCTAGATACCCCTTAGCACGTAAAGGAATATTATTTGGGGGTCCAGCCATGGAGAAGAGTTTAGACACGAGGAGAAGATAAGGAACACACCCATTATCAAGAAATCACATTAGGATTCTCTTTTTAACCTGTTCCTTAAATCACTAGTGCTTAGGAAATCTATTGGAGGCAGAAGCCGTCAAGGGTAGCTTAGGGTTAGGGTTAGGGTTAGGGTGAGGGTTAGGGTAAGGCTTAGGGTACGGGTTCGGGGAGGGGTTCGTGTAGGGCGTAGGGTATGGGTTAGAGTTAGGGTTAGGGTTAGTGTTAGGGTTAGGGCTCGGTTTAGGGTACGGGTTAGGATTATGGTACGCGTTAGTGTTAGGGTAGGGGTTAGGGTTAGGGTACGCTTTAGGGTGAGGGTAGTTATTAAATCTATCCCACTCTCTAGATACCCCTTAGCACGTAAAGGAATATTATTTGGGCGTCCAGCCATGGAGAAGGGTTTAGACACTAGGAGAAGATAAGGAACACACCCATTATCAAGAAATCACAATATGATTCTCTTTTTAAACTGTTCCTTAAAACACTAGTGGTTAGGAAATCTATTGGAGGCAGAAGCAGTCAAGGGTAGCTTAGGGTTAGGGTTAGGGTTAGGGTGAGATTAGGGTACGGCTTAGAGTAAGGGTTCGGGGAGGGGTTCGGGTAGGGCGTAGGGTATGGGTTAGGGTTAGATTTAGGGTTAGTGTTAGGGTTAGGGCTCGGTTTAGGGTACGGGTTAGGATTAGGGTACTCGTTAGGTTTAGGGTAGCGGTTACGGTTAGGGTACGCGTTACGGTGAGGGTAGTTATTAAACCTATCCCACTCTCTAGATACCCCTTAGCACGTAAAGGAATATTATTTGGGGGTCCAGCCATGGAGAAGAGTTTAGACACGAGGAGAAGATAAGGAACACACCCATTATCACGAAATCACATTAGGATTCTGTTTTTAACCTGTTCCTTAAAACACTAGTGCTTAGGAAATCTATAGGAGGCAGAAGCCGTCAAGGGTAGCTTAGGGTTAGGGTTAGGGTTAGGGTACGGTTTAGGGTACGGGTTCGGGGAGGGGTTCGGGTAGGGCGTAGGGTATGGGTTAGGGTTAGGGTTAGAGTTAGTGTTAGGGTTAGGGCTCGGTATAGGGTACGGGTTAGGATTAGGGTACGCGCTAGGGTTAGGGTAGCGGTTAGGGTTAGGGTACGCGTTAGTGTGAGGGTAGTTAATAAACCTATCCCACTCTCTAGATACCCCTTAGCACGTATAGGAATATTATTTGGGGGTCCAGCCATGGAGAAGAGTTTAGACACTAGGAGAAGATAAGGAACACACCCATTATCACGGAATCACATTAGGATTCTCTTTTTAACCTGTTCCTTAAAACACTAGTGCTTAGGAAATCTATTGGAGGCAGAAGCAGTCAAGGGTAGCTTAGGGTTAGGGTTAGGGTTAGGGTGAGGGCTACTGTATGGCTTAGGGTACGGGTTCGGGGAGGGGTTCGGGTAGGGCGTAGGGTATGGGTTAGGGTTAGGGTTAGGGTTAGTGTTAGGGTTAGGGCTCGGTTTAGGGTACGGGTTAGGATTAGGGAACGCGTTAGGGTTAGGGTAGGGGTTAGGGTTAGGGTACGTGTTAGGGTGAGGGTAGTTATTAAACCTATCACACTCTCTAGATACCCCTTAGCACGTAAAGGAATATTATTTGGGGGTCCAGACATGGAGAAGAGTTTAGACACTAGGAGAAGATAAGGAACACACCCATTATCACGAAATCACATTAGGATTCTCTTTTTAACCTGTTCCTTAAAACACTAGTGCTTAGGAAATCTATTGGAGGCAGAAGCAGTCAAGGGTAGATTAGGGTTAGGGTTAGGGTTAGGGTGAGGGTTAGGGTACGGCTTAGGGTACGGGTTCGGGGAGGGGTTCGGGTAGGGCGTAGGGTATGGGTTAGGGTTAGGGTTAGGGCTAGTGTTAGGGTTAGGGCTCGGTTTAGGGTACGGGTTAGGATTAGGGTACGCGTTAGGGTTCGGGTAGGGGTTAGGGTTAGGGTACGCGTTAGTGTGAGGGTAGTTATTAAACCTATCCCACTCTCTAGATACCCCTTAGCACGTAAAGTAATATTATTTGGGAGTCCAGCCATGGAGAAGAGTTTAGACACGAGGAGAAGATAAGGAACACACCCATTATCAAGAAATCACATTAGGATTCTCTTTTTAACCTGTTCCTTAAAACACTAGTGCTTAGGAAATCTACTGGAGGCAGAAGCCGTCAAGGGTAGCTTAGGGTTAGGGTTAGGGTTAGGGTGAGGGTTAGGGTACCGTTTAGGGTACGGGTTCAGGGAGGGGTTCGGGTAGGGCGTAGGGTATGGGTTAGGGTTAGGGTTAGAGTTAGTGTTAGGGTTAGGGCTCGGTTTAGGGTACGGGTTAGGATTAGGGTACGCGTTAGGGTTAGGGTAGGGGTTAGGGTTAGTGTACGCGTTAGGGTGAGGGTAGTTATTAAACCTATCCCACTCTCTAGATACCCCTTAGCACGTAAAGGAATATTATTGGGCGTCCAGCAATGGAGAAGAGTTTAGACACGAGGAGAAGATAAGGAACACACCCATTATCAAGAAATCACATTAGGATTCTCTTTTTAACCTGTTCCTTAAAACACTAGTGCTTAGGAAATCTATTGGAGGCAGAAGCAGTCAAGGGTAGCTTAGGGTTAGGGTTAGGGTTAGGGTGAGGGTTAGGGTACGGCTTAGGGTACGGGTTCGGGGACGGGTTCGGGTAGGGCGTAGGGTATGGGTTAGGGTTAGGGTTAGGGCTAGTGTTAGGGTTAGGGCACGGTTTAGGGTACGGGTTAGGATTAGGGTACGCGTTAGGGTTAGGGTAGTGGTTAGGGTTAGGGTACGCGTTAGGGTGGGGGTAGTTATTAAACCTATCACACTCTCTAGATACCCCTTAGCACGTAAAGGAATATTATGTGGGGGTCCAGCCATGGAGAAGAGTTTAGACACTAGGAGAAGATAAGGAACACACCCGTTATCACGAAATCACATTAGGATTCTCTTTTTAACCTGTTCCTTAAAACACTAGTGCTTAGGAAATCTATTGGAGGCAGAAGCCGTCAAGGGTAGCTTAGGGTTAGGGTTAGGGTTAGGGTGAGGGTTAGGGTACGGCTTAGGGTACGGGTTCGGGGAGGGGTTCGGGTAGGGCGTAGGGTATGGGTTAGGTTTAGGGTTAGGGTTAGTGTTAGGGTTAGGGCTCGGTTTAGGATACGGGTTAGGATTAGGGTACGCGTTAGTGTTAGGGTAGGTGTTAGGGTTAGGGTACGCGATAGGGTGAGGTTAGTTATTAAACCTAACCCACTCTCTAGATACCCCTTAGTACGTAAAGGAATATTATTTGGGGGTCCAGCCATGGAGAAGAGTTTAGACACTAGGAGAAGATAAGGAACACACCCATTATCAAGAAATCACATTAGGATTCTCTTTTTAACCTGTTCCTTAAAACACTAGTGCTTAGGAAATCTATTGGAGGCAGAAGCAGTCAAGGGTAGCTTAGGGTTAGGGTTAGGGTGAGGGTTAGGGTATGGCTTAGGGTACGGGTTCGGGGAGGGGTTCGGGTAGGGCGTAGGGTATGGGTTAGGGTTAGGGTTAGGGTTAGTGTTAGGGTTAGGGCTCGGTTTAGGGTACGGGTTAGGATTAGGGTACGCGTTAGGGTTAGGGTAGGGGTTAGGGTTAGGGTACGCTTTAGGGTGGGCGTAGTTATTAAACCTATCACACTCTCTAGATACCCCTTAGCACGTAAAGGACTATTATTTGGGGGTCAAGCCATGGAGAAGAGTTTAGACACGAGGAGAAGATAAGGAACACACCCATTATCAAGAAATCACAATGTGATTCTCTTTTTAAACTGTTCCTTAAAACACTAGTGCTTAGGAAATCTATTGGAGGCAGAAGCAGTCAAGGGTAACTTAGGGTTAGGGTTAGGGTTAGGGTGAGGGTTAGGGTACCGCTTAGGGTACGGGTTCGGGGAGGGGTTCGGGTAGGGCGTAGGGTATGGGTTAGTGTTAGGGTTAGGGCTAGTGTTAGGGTTAGGGCTCGGTTTAGGGTACGGGTTAGGATTAGGGTATGCGTTAGGGTTAGGGTAGGGGTTAGGGTTAGGATACGCGTTAGGGTGAGGGAAGTTATTAAACCTATCCCACTCTCTAGATACCCCTTAGCACGAAAAGGAATATTATTTGGGGGTCCAGCCATGGAGAAGAGTTTAGACACAAGGAGAAGATAAGGAACACACCCATTATCAAGAAATCACATTAGTATCCTCTTTTTAACATGTTCCTTAAAACACTAGTGCTTAGGAAATCTATTGGAGGCAGAAGCCATCAAGGGTAGCTTAGGGTTAGGGTTAGGGTTAGGGTGAGGGTTAGGGTACGGTTTAGGGTACGGGTTCGGGGAGAGGTTCGGGTAGGGCGTAGGGTATGGGTTAGGGTTAGGGTTAGGGTTAGTGTTAGGGTTAGGGCTCGGTTTAGGGTACGGGTTAGGATTAGGGTACGCGTTAGGGTTAGGGTAGGGGTTAGGGTTAGGGTACGCGTTAGGGTGGGGGTAGTTATTAAACCTATCACACTCTCTAGATACCCCTTAGCACGTAAAGGAATATTATTTGGGGGTCCAGACATGGAGAAGAGTTTAGACACTAGGAGAAGATAAGGAACACACCCATTATCACGAAATCACATTAGGATTCTCTTTTTAACCTGTTCCTTAAAACACTAGTGCTTAGGAAATCTATTGGAGGCAGAAGCAGTCAAGGGTAGCTTAGGGTTAGGGTTAGGGTTAGGGTTAGGGTGAGGGTTAGGGTACGGCTTAGGGTATGGGTTCGGGGAGGGGTTCGGGTAGGGCGTAGGGTATGGGTTAGGGTTAGGGTTAGGGCTAGTGTTAGGGTTAGGGCTCGGTTTAGGGTACAGGTTAGGATTAGGGTACGCGTTAGGGTTAGGGTAGGGGTTAAGGTTAGTGTACGCGTTAGGGTGAGGGTAGTTATTAAACCTATCCCACTCTCTAGATACCCCTTAGCAAGTACAGGTATATTATTGGGGGTCCAGCCATGGAGAAGAGTTTAGACACTAGGAGAAGATAAGGAACACACCCATTATCAAGAAATCACATTAGGATTCTCTTTTTAACCTGTTCCTTAAAACACTAGTGCTTAGGAAATCTATTGGAGGCAGAAGCAGTCAAGGGTAGCTTAGGGTTAGGGTTAGGGTTAGGGTGAGGGTTAGGGTATGGCTTAGGGTACGGGTTCGGGGAGGGGTTCGGGTAGGGCGTAGGGTATGGTTTAGGGTTAGGGTTAGGGTTAGTGTTAGGGTTAGGGCTCGGTTTAGGGTATGGGTTAGGATTAGGGTACGCATTAGGGTTAGGGTAGGGGTTAGGGTTAGGGTACGCGTTAGGGTGGGGTTAGTTATTAAACCTATCACACTCTCTAGATACCCCTTAGCACGTAAAGGAATATTATTTGGGGGTCCAGCCATGGAGAAGAGTTTAGACACTAGGAGAAGATAAGGAACACACCCATTATCACGAAATCACATTAGGATTCTCTTTTTAACCTGTTCCTTAAAACACTATTGCTTAGGAAATCTATTGGAGGCAGAAGCCGTCAAGGGTAGCTTAGGGTTAGGATTAGGGTTAGGGTGAGGGTTAGGGTACGGCTTAGGGTACGGGTTCGGTGAGGGGTTCGGGTAGGGCGTAGGGTATGGGTTAGGGTTAGGGTTAGTGTTAGGGTTAGGGCTCGGGTTAGGGTACGGGTTAGGATTAGGGTACGCGTTAGTGTTAGGGTAGGTGTTAGGGTTAGGGTACGCGATAGGGTGAGGTTAGTTATTAAACCTATCCCACTCTCTAGATACCCCTTAGTACGTAAAGGAATATTATTTGGGGGTCCAGCCATGGAGAAGAGTTTAGACACTAGGAGAAGATAAGGAACACACCCATTATCAAGAAATCACATTAGGATTCTCTTTTTAACCTGTTCCTTAAAACACTAGTGCTTAGGAAATCTATTGGAGGCAGAAGCCGTCAAGGGAAGCTTAGGGTTAGGGTTAGGGTTAGGGTGAGGGTTAGGGTATGGCTTAGGGTACGGGTTCGGGGAGGGGTTCGGGTAGGGCGTAGGGTATGGGTTAGGGTTAGGGTTAGGGTTAGTGTTAGGGTTAGGGCTCGGTTTAGGGTACGGGTTAGGATTAGGGTACGCGTTAGGGTTAGGGTAGGGGTTATGGTTAGGGTACGCGTTAGGGTGGGGGTAGTTATTAAACCTATCACACTCTCTAGATACCCCTTAGCACGTAAAGGACTATTATTTGGGGGTCCAGCCATGGAGAAGAGTTTAGACACGAGGAGAAGATAAGGAACACACCCATTATCAAGAAATCACAATGTGATTCTCTTTTTAAACTGTTCCTTAAAACACTAGTGCTTAGGAAATCTATTGGAGGCAGAAGCAGTCAAGGGTAGCTTAGGGTTAGGGGTAGGGTTAGGGTGAGGGTTAGGGTACGGCTTAGGGTACGGGTTCGGGGAGGGGTTCGGGTAGGCCGTAGGGTATGGGTTAGGGTTAGGGTTAGGGTTATTGTTAGGGTTAGGGCTCGGTTAAGGGTACGGGTTAGGATTAGGGTACGCGTTAGTGTTAGGGTAGTGGTTAGGGTTAGGGTACGCTTTAGGGTGAGGGTAGTTATTAAACCTATCCCACTCTCTAGATACCCCTTAGCACGTAAAGGAATATTATTTGGGGGTCCAGCCATGGAGAAGAATTTAGACACTAGGAGAAGATAAGGAACACACGCATTATCAAGAAATCACAATATGATTCTCTTTTTAAACTGTTCCTTAAAACACTAGTGCTTAGGAAATCTATTGGAGGCAGAAGCAGTCAAGGGTAGCTTAGGGTTAGGGTTAGGGTTAGGGTGAGGGTTAGGGTACGGCTTACGATACGGGTTCGGGGAGGGGTTCGGTTAGGGCGTAGGGTATGGGTTAGGGTTAGGGTTAGGGCTAGTGTTAGGGTTAGGGCTCGGTTTAGGGTATGGGTTAGGATTAGGGTATGCGTTAGGGTTAGGGTAGGGGTTAGGGTTAGGATACGCTTTAGGGTGAGGGTAGTTATTAAACCTATCCCACTCTCTAGATACCCCTTAGCACGTAAGGGAATATTATTTGGGGGTCCAGCCATGGAGAAGAGTTTAGACACGAGGAGAAGATAAGGAACACACCCATTATCAAGAAATCACATAAGGATTGTCTTTTTAACATGTTCCTTAAAACACTAGTGCTTAGGAAATCTATTGGAGGCAGAAGCCTTCAAGGGTAGCTTAGGGTTAGGGTTAGGGTTAGGGTGAGGGTTAGGGTACGGCTTAGGGTACGCGTTCGGGGTGGGGTTCGGGTAGGGCGTAGGGTATGGGTTAGGGTTAGGGTTAGGGCTAGTGTTAGGGTTAGGGCTCGGTTTAGTGTACAGGTTAGGATTAGGGTACGCGTTAGGGTTAGGGTAGGGGTTAAGGTTAGTGTACGCGTTAGGGTGAGGGTAGTTATTAAACCTATCACACTCTCTAGATACCCCTTAGCACGTAAAGGAATATTATTTGGGGGTCCAGCCATGGAGAAGAGTTTAGACACTAGGAGAAGATAAGGAACACACCCATTATCACGAAATCACATTAGGATTCTCTTTTTAACCTGTTCCTTAAAACACTATTGCTTAGGAAATCTATTGGAGGCAGAAGCCGTCAAGGGTAGCTTAGGGTTAGGATTAGGGTTAGGGTGAGGGTTAGGGTACGGCTTAGGGTACGGGTTCGGTGAGGGGTTCGGGTAGGGCGTAGGGTATGGGTTAGGGTTAGGGTTAGGGTTAGTGTTAGGGTTAGGGCTCGGTTTAGGGTACGGGTTAGGATTAGGGTACGCGTTAGGGTTAGGGTAGGGGTTATGGTTAGGGTACGCGTTAGGGTGGGGGTAGTTATTAAACCTATCACACTCTCTAGATACCCCTTAGCACGTAAAGGACTATTATTTGGGGGTCCAGCCATGGAGAAGAGTTTAGACACGAGGAGAAGATAAGGAACACACCCATTATCAAGAAATCACAATGTGATTCTCTTTTTAAACTGTTCCTTAAAACACTAGTGCTTAGGAAATCTATTGGAGGCAGAAGCAGTCAAGGGTCGCTTAGGGTTAGGGTTAGGGTTAGGGTGAGGGTTAGGGTACGGCTTAGGGTACAGGTTCGGGGAGGGGTTCGGGTAGGCCGTAGGGTATGGGTTAGGGTTAGGGTTAGGGTTAGTGTTAGGGTTAGGGCTCGGTTAAGGGTACGGGTTAGGATTAGGGTACGCGTTAGTGTTAGGGTAGTGGTTAGGGTTAGGGTACGCTTTAGGGTGAGGGTAGTTATTAAACCTATCCCACTCTCTAGATACCCCTTAGCACGTAAAGGAATATTATTTGGGGGTCCAGCCATGGAGAAGAATTTAGACACTAGGAGAAGATAAGGAACACACCCATTATCACGAAATCACATTAGGATTCTCTTTTTAACCTGTTCCTTAAAACACTAGTGCTTAGGAAATCTATTTGAGGCAGAAGCAGTCAAGGGTAGCTTAGGGTTAGGGTTAGGGTTAGGGTGAGGGTTAGGGTACGGCTTACGATACGGGTTCGGGGAGGGGTTCGGGTAGGGCGTAGGGTATGGGTTAGGGTTAGGGTTAGGGCTAGTGTTAGGGTTAGGGCTCGGTTTAGGGTATGGGTTAGGATTAGGGTATGCGTTAGGTTTAGGGTAGGGGTTAGGGTTAGGATACGCTTTAGGGTGAGGGTAGTTATTAAACCTATCCCACTCTCTAGATACCCCTTAGCACGTACAGGTATATTATTGGGGGTCCAGCCATGGAGAAGAGTTTAGACACTAGGAGAAGATAAGGAACACACCCATTATCAAGAAATCACATTAGGATTCTCTTTTTAACCTGTTCCTTAAAACACTAGTGCTTAGGAAATCTATTGGAGGCAGAAGCCGTCAAGGGTAGCTTAGGGTTAGGATTAGGGTTAGGGTGAGGGTTAGGGTACGGCTTAGGGTACGGGTTCGGTGAGGGGGTCGGGTAGGGCGTAGGTTATGGGTTAGGGTTAGGGTTAGGGTTAGTGTTAGGGTTAGGGCTCGGTTTAGGGTACGGGTTAGGATTAGGGTACGCGTTAGTGTTAGGGTTGGTGTTAGGGTTAGGGTACGCGATAGGGTGAGGTTAGTTATTAAACCTATCCCACTCTCTAGATACCCCTTAGTACGTAAAGGAATATTATTTGGGGGTCCAGCCATAGAGAAGAGTTTAGACACTAGGAGAAGATAAGGAACACACCCATTATCAAGAAATCACATTAGGATTCTCTTTTTAACCTGTTCCTTAAAACACTAGTGCTTAGGAAATCTATTGGAGGCAGAAGCCGTCAAGGGTAGCTTAGGGTTGAGGGTTAGGGTATGGCTTAGGGTACGGGTTCGGGGAGGGGTTCGGGTAGGGCGTAGGGTATGGGTTAGGTTTAGGGTTAGGGTTAGTGTTAGGGTTAGGGCTCGGTTTAGGGTACGGGTTAGGATTAGGGTACGCGTTAGGGTTAGGGTAGGGGTTATGGTTAGGGTACACGTTAGGGTGGGGGTAGTTATTAAACCTATCACACTCTCTAGATACCCCTTAGCACGTAAAGGACTATTATTTGGGGGTCCAGCCATGGAGAAGAGTTTAGACACGAGGAGAAGATAAGGAACACAACCATTATCAAGAAATCACAATGTGATTCACTTTTTAAACTGTTCCTTAAAACACTAGTGCTTAGGAAATCTATTGGAGGCAGAAGCAGTCAAGGGTAGTTTAGGGTTAGGGTTAGGGTTAGGGTGAGGGTTAGGGTACGGCTTAGGGTACGGGTTCGGGGAGGGGTTCGGGTAGGCCGTAGGGTATGGGTTAGGGTTAGTGTTAGGGTTAGTGTTAGGGTTAGGGCTCGGTTTAGGGTACGGGTTAGGATTAGGGTACGCGTTAGTGTTAGGGTAGTGGTTAGGGTTAGGGTACGCTTTAGGGTGAGGGTAGTTATTAAACCTATCCCACTCTCTAGATACCCCTTAGCACGTAAAGGAATATTATTTGGGGGTCCAGCCATGGAGAAGAATTTAGACACTAGGAGAAGATAAGGAACACACCCATTATCAAGAAATCACAATATGATTCTCTTTTTAAACTGTTCCTTAAAACACTAGTGCTTAGGAAATCTATTGGAGGCAGAAGCAGTCAAGGGTAGCTTAGGGTTAGGGTTAGGGTTACGGTGAGGGTTAGGGTACGGCTTACGATACGGGTTCGGGGAGGGGTTCGGGTAGGGCGTAGGGTATGGGTTAGGGTTAGGGTTAGGGCTAGTGTTAGGGTTAGGGCTCGGTTTAGGGTACGGGTTAGGATTAGGGTATGCGTTAGGGTTAGGGGAGGGGTTAGGGTTAGGATACGCGTTAGGGTGAGGGTAGTTATTAAACCTATCCCACTCTCTAGATACCCTTTAGCACGTAAAGGAATATTATTTGGGGGTCCAGCCATGGAGAAGAGTTTAGACACGAGGAGAAGATAAGGAACACAGCCATTATCAAGAAATCACATAAGGATTCTCTTTTTAACATGTTCCTTAAAACACTAGTGCTTAGGAAATCTATTGGAGGCAGAAGCCGTCAAGGGTAGCTTAGGGTTAGGGTTAGGGTTAGGGTGAGGGTTAGGGTACGGCTTAGGGTACGGGTTCGGGGAGGGGTTCGGGTAGGGCGTAGGGTATGGGTTAGGGTTAGGGTTAGGGCTAGTGTTAGGGTTAGGGCTCGGTTTAGGGTACAGGTTAGGATTAGGGTACGCGTTAGGGTTAGGGTAGGGGTTAAGGTTAGTGTACGCGTTAGGGTGAGGGTAGTTATTAAACCTATCCCACTCTCTAGATACCCCTTAGCACGTAAAGGAATATTATTTGGGGGTCCAGCCATGGAGAAGAGTTTAGACACGAGAAGATAAGGAACACACCCATTATCATGAAATCACATTAGGATTCTCTTTTTAACCTGTTCCTTAAATCACTAG
>NW_026646745.1:0-77312 GCF_949987535.1 Balaenoptera acutorostrata
GCTGCAGGCTGAGCCTGTGGTTAATTCTTCTTCCTGATGGGAAAATAGAGTGAGTTCTGCCTCTCCCAACACCTAGAGCTAGTCTCTCATTGGTTCCCCCTCTTCCTCTTCATCCTCAGGACAAATTGCAACCTGTACGGAACAGGAGGTTAGAGGTGCTGATTCTCCAAGGAGGGAGATTGCTAGTAAAGCGGCTGGAATGGCGAACCCGAGCACAAGGAGATGAGAAATGAGGTGCGTTTTAGAAACCTTTCCCGATCTCACGGTGTACCATCTTCTGGGTTTCTCATGCATGTTTTCGATGTAGGAAGATGCCCGTGAACCTGGAGATTTGGGACCCATGGGATGGGTACCACACAGTAGTACTTTAAAGGGTCTGCGTTTGCTCCCCCAACCTCACCAAACATCTCAGGCCCAAGAGTGTCCACCCTTATTATGTCTCAATCAGCTGTGGGTCTAGATATGGTCAATCCAGGTGGCATCACAGCCCCTGAATGAATTTTGTAAGAATTTCTCTCTCTTTCACTGTCTTTGTTTCATGGGATTTTTAAAGTAATTGATTTTTATAATGGGGTTTAGCTGCTTTTCACTGCTGTGTTTCTGCCGCTTTACAACCACTTGACTCACTTACAGAGAGATATCAATATATAGGTTTTAAGATTCTTACTATTCAGATATATTCTTGGGCGGTGAATAGGGGGTGTTGAGTCCAGTTCACTGAGTAAGGAGTAGGTCTTTCTGTTACATATTGGGTTTATGGAACGGTATCTGAGCTAATTTGAAACCCTTGTTTTATGAATCACGCACCTCACCTTTTCCGTTAAGCAGCCATAGTGTGTTTTCTAAACGTGTGCCTCTGTTCTGTTTTGTAATTCAGTTCAAGTGTAGCGGTTTTTACATTCCCTCTATAAGTGATATCTTATGATAAGTGTCTTTTTCTCTGTGACTTATTTCACTTAGAATCGTCGTACCTAAATCCACTCATCATGCTGCTACTAGCCTTATGACGTTGATTTCATGGCTGAGTGATATTCCATTGTACATAAGGACCACAACTTCTTTATCCATTTTTCTCTTTCCTGGGATATTTAAGGTGTAACGAAGGGGAGGTTCTTGTCAACAGAGCAGCCCTAAACTTTGGGGTGCCTGTGTCTTGCTGATTTTTAGTTTTCCCAATTTATACGCCCATGAGTGGAAGTGCCCTATGCTCTCTAAGCTGAGTTTTTTAGATGTTTCAGGACACACCGTACACTTCTCCAGAGTGGCTGTTGGCAATTTACATCCCGCCCATCAGCGTAGCAAGGCTCCCGTTTCTCCTTGGCCTGTCCTGCATTTCTGGTTTTGACACTTTATTCAGCATGGCCCTTTTGACCGATGGGAAGCGAGACTTCTTTGTAGCGCTGATTTGCCTTTCCAGGTTGCTTGGTTGGCCAAAAAGGGCGTATGCGTTTTTT
This sequence comes from Balaenoptera acutorostrata, assembly GCF_949987535.1. NCBI lineage: Eukaryota > Metazoa > Chordata > Mammalia > Artiodactyla > Balaenopteridae > Balaenoptera > Balaenoptera acutorostrata. The sequence continues at coordinate 1,455 of NW_026646745.1, forward strand.
CCTGAATATATTCAGGAAAAAACGCATACGCCCTTTTTGGCCAAGGGCATCATTGTGGAGGTTTTGCCGCTTTTCTTGTGCTTTGAAGGCGATTCGAATCTACCTCCTGATATCTCTTTCCTGCAATTCTGGCTTGCTTTCAAATCCTCTTCGTTGCCTTCCCTCAATATATTTGTGGACGAGAGTTGTCATTTATAACTCTGCAGGTTTGTGAATTGCAGTGCCCCTGAGCTCCATTTGTCAAATCGCTTTCTTGGGAGCTGGCCGCAAAAGCGCAGGATTGCTTCAGGCCCTATTCTGGTTCTGGGCTGCAGGCTGAGCCTGTGGTTAATTCTTCTTCCTGATGGGAAAATAGAGTGAGTTCTGCCTCTCCCAACACCTAGAGCTAGTCTCTCATTGGTTCCCCCTCTTCCCATTCATCCTCAGGACAAATTGCAACCTGTACGGAACAGGAGGTTAAAGGTGCTGATTCTCCAAGGAGGGAGATTGCTAGTAAAGCGGCTGGAATGGCGAACCCGAGCACAAGGAAATGAGAAATGAGGTGCGTTTTAGAAACCTTTCCCGATCACACGGTGTACCATCTTCTGGGTTTCTCATGCATGTTTTCGATGTAGGAAGATGCCCTTGAACCTGGAGATTTGGGACCCATGGGATGGGTACCACGCAGTAGTACTTTAAAGTGTCTGCGTTTGCTCCCCCAACCTCACCAAACGTCTCAGGCCCAAGAGTGTCCTCCCTTATGTCTCAATCAGCTGTGGGTCCAGATATGGTCAATCCAGGTGGCATCACAGCCCCTGAACGAATTTGGTAAGAATTTCTCTCTCTTTCACTGTCTTTGTTTCACGGGATTTTTAAAGTAATTGATTTTTATAATGGGGTTTAGCTGCTTTTCACTGCTGTGTTTCTGCCGCTTTACACCCACTTGACTCACTTACAGAGAGATATCAATATATAGGTTTTAAGATTCTTCCTAGTCAGATATATTCTTGGGCAGTGAATAGGGGGTGTTGAGTCCAGTTCACTGAGCAAGGAGTAGGTCTTGTCTGTTACATATTTGGTTTATGGAACGGTATCTGAGCTAATTTGAAACCCTTGTTTTATGCATCACCCCACCTCACCTTTCCTGTTAAGCAGCCATAGTGTGTTTTCTAAACGTGTGCCTCTGTTCTGTTTTGTAATTCAGTTCAAGTGTAGCGGTTTTTACATTCCCTCTATAAGTGATATCTTATGATAAGTGTCTTTTTCTGTGTGACTTATTTCACTTAGACTCGTCGTACCTAAATCCACTCATCATGCTGCTACTAGCCTTATGACGTTGATTTCATGGCTGAGTTATATTCCATTGTACATACGGACCACAACTTCTTTATCCATTTTTCACTTTCCTGGGATATTTAAGGTGTAACGAAGGGGAGGTTCTTGTCAACAGAGCAGCCCTAAACTTTGGGGTGCCTGTGTCTTGCTGATTTTTAGTTTTCCCAATTTATACGCCCATGAGTGGAAGTGCCCTATGCTCTCTAAGCTGAGTTTTTTAGATGTTTCAGGACACACCGTACACTTCTCCAGAGTGGCTGTTGGCAATTTACATCCCGCCCATCAGCGTAGCAAGGCTCCCGTTTCTCCTTGGCCTGTCCTGCATTTCTGGTTTTGACACTTTATTCAGCATGGCCCTTTTGACCGATGGGAAGCGAGACTTCTTTGTAGCGCTGATTTGCCTTTCCAGGTTGCTTGGTTGGCCAAAAAGGGCGTATGCGTTTGTTCCTGAATATATTCAGGAACAAACGCATACGCCCTTTTTGGCCAAGGGCATCATTGTGGAGGTTTTGCCGCTTTTCTTGTGCTTTGAAGGCGATTCGAATCTACCTCCTGATATCTCTTTCCTGCAATTCTGGCTTGCTTTCAAATCCTCTTCGTTGCCTTCCCTCAATATATTTGTGGACGAGAGTTATCATTTATAACTCTGCAGGTTTGTGAATTGCAGTGCCCCTGAGCTCCATTTTTAACTCACTTTCTTGGGAGCTGGCCGCAAAAGCGCAGGATTGCTTCAGGCCCTATTCTGGTTCTGGGCTGCAGGCTGAGCCTGTGGTTAATTCTTCTTCCTGATGGGAAAATAGAGTGAGTTCTGCCTCTCCCAACACCTAGAGCTAGTCTCTCATTGGTTCCCCCTCTTCCTCTTCATCCTCAGGACAAATTGCAACCTGTACGGAACAGGAGGTTAGAGCCGCTGATTCTCCAAGGAGGGAGATTGCTAGTAAAGCGGCTGGAATGGCGAACCCGAGCACAAGGAGATGAGAAATGAGGTGCGTTTTAGAAACCTTTCCCGATCTCACGGTGTACCATCTTCTGGGTTTCTCATGCATGTTTTCGATGTAGGAAGATGCCCTTGAACCTGGAGATTTGGGACCCATGGGATGGGTACCACACAGTAGTACTTTAAAGGGTCTGCGTTTGCTCCCCCAACCTCACCAAACATCTCAGGCCCAAGAGTGTCCACCCTTATTATGTCTCAATCAGCTGTGGGTCTAGATATGGTCAATCCAGGTGGCATCACAGCCCCTGAATGAATTTTGTAAGAATTTCTCTCTCTTTCACTGTCTTTGTTTCATGGGATTTTTAAAGTAATTGATTTTTATAATGGGGTTTAGCTGCTTTTCACGGCTGTGTTTCTGCCGCTTTACAACCACTTGACTCACTTACAGAGAGATATCAATATATAGGTTTTAAGATTCTTACTATTCAGATATATTCTTCCGCGGTGAATAGGGGGTGTTGAGTCCAGTTCAGTGAGTAAGGAGTAGGTCTTTCTGTTACATATTGGGTTTATGGAAAGGTATCTGAGCTAATTTGAAACCCTTGTTTTATGAATCACGCACCTCACCTTTTCCGTTAAGCAGCCATAGTGTGTTTTCTAAACGTGTGCCTCTGTTCTGTTTTGTAATTCAGTTCAAGTGTAGCGGTTTTTACATTCCCTCTATAAGTGATATCTTATGATAAGTGTCTTTTTCTCTGTGACTTATTTCACTTAGAATCGTCGTACCTAAATCCACTCATCATGCTGCTACTAGCCTTATGACGTTGATTTCATGGCTGAGTGATATTCCATTGTACATAAGGACCACAACTTCTTTATCCATTTTTCTCTTTCCTGGGATATTTAAGGTGTAACGAAGTGGAGGTTCTTGTCAACAGAGCAGCCCTAAACTTTGGGGTGCCTGTGTCTTGCTGATTTGTAGTTTTCCCAATTTATACGCCCATGAGTGGAAGTGCCCTATGCTCTCTAAGCTGAGTTTTTTAGATGTTTCAGGACACACCGTACACTTCTCCAGAGTGGCTGTTGGCAATTTACATCCCGCCCATCAGCGTAGCAAGGCTCCCGTTTCTCCATGGCCTGTCCTGCATTTCTGCTTTTGACACTTTATTCAGCATGGCCCTATTGACCGATGGGAAGCGAGACTTCTTTGGAGAGCTGATTTGCCTTTCCAGGTTGCTTGGTTGGCCATAAAGGGCGTATGCGTTTTTTCTTGAATATATTCAGGAAAAAACGCATACGCCCTTTTTGGCCAAGGGCATCATTGTGGAGGTTTTGCCGCTTTTCTTGTGCTTTGAAGGAGATTCGAATCTACCTCCTGATATCTCTTTCCTGCAATTCTGGCTTGCTTTCAAATCCTCTTCTTTGCCTTCTCTCAATATATTTGTGGACGAGAGTTATCGTTTATAACTCTGCAGGTTTGTGAATTGCAGTGCCCCTGAGCTCCATTTTTCAACTCGCTTTCTTGAGAGCTGGCCGCAAAAGCGCAGGATTGCTTCAGGCCCCATTGTGGTTCCGGGCGGCCGCCTGAGCCTGTGGTTAATTCTTCTTCCTGATGGGAAAATAGAGTGAGCTGTGCCTGTCCCAACACCTAGAGCTAGTCTCTCATTGGTTCCCCCTCTTCCCTTTCATCCTCAGGACAAATTGCAACCTGTACGGAACAGGAGGTTAAAGGTGCTGATTCTCCAAGGAGGGAGATTGCTAGTAAAGCGGCTGGAATGGCCAACCCGAGCCCAAGGAGATGAGAAATGAGGTGCGTTTTAGAAACCTTTCCCGATCACACGGTGAACCATCTTCTGGGTTTCTCATGCATGTTTTCGATGTAGGAAGATACCCTTGAACCTGGAGATTTGGGACCCCTGGGATGGGTACCACGCAGTAGTACTTTAAAGGGTCTGCGTTTGCTCCCCCAACCTCACCAAACCTCTCAGCCCCTGAGTGTCCACCCTTATTTCGCAATCAGCTGTGGGTCTAGATATGGTCAATCCAGGTGGCATCACAGCCCCTGAACGAATTTTGTAAAAATTTCTCTCTCTTTCACTGTCTTTGTTTCATGGGATTTTTAAAGTAATTGATTTTTATAATGGGGTTTAGCTGCTTTTCACTGCTGTGTTTCTGCCGCTTTACACCCACTTGACTCACTTACAGAGAGATATCAATATATAGCTTTTAAGATTCTTATTATTCAGATATATTCTTGCGCGGTGAATAGGGGGTGTTGAGTCCAGTTCACTGAGCAAGGAGTAGGTCTTTCTGTTACATATTGGGTTTATGGAACGGTATCTGAGCTAATTTGAAACCCTTGTTTTATGAATCACGCACCTCACCTTTTCCGTTAAGCAGCCATAGTGTGTTTTCTAAACGTGTGCCTCTGTTCTGTTTTGTAGTTCAGTTCAAGTGTAGCGGTTTTTACATTCCCTGTATAAGTGATATCTTATGATAAGTGTCTTTTTCTGTGTGACTTATTTCACTTAGAATTGTCGTACCTAAATCCACTCATCATGCTGCTACTAGCCTTATGACGTTGATTTCATGGCTGAGTGATATTCCATTGTACATAAGGACCAGAACTTCTTTATCCATTTTTCTCTTTCCTGGGATATTTAAGGTGTAACGAAGGGGAGGTTCTTGTCAACAGAGCAGCCCTAAACTTTGGGGTGCCTGTGTCTTCCTGATTTTTAGTTTTCCCAATTTATACGCTCATGAGTGGAAGGGCCCTATGCTCTCTAAGCTGAGTTTTTTAGATGTTTCAGAACACACCATACACTTCTCCAGAGTGGTTGTTGGCAGTTTACATCCCGCCCATCAGCGTAGCAAGGCTCCCGTTTCTCCTTGGCCTGTCCTACATTTCTGGTTTTGACACTTTATTCAGCATGGCCCTTTTGACCGATGGGAAACGAGACTTCTTTGTAGCGCTGATTTGCCTTTCCAGGTTGCTTGGTTGGCCAAAAAGGGCGTATGCGTTTGTTCCTGAATATATTCAGGAAAAAACGCATACGCCCTTTTTGGCCAAGGGCATCATTGTGGAGGTTTTGCCGCTTTTCTTGTGCTTTGAAGGCGATTCGAATCTACCTCCTGATATCTCTTTCCTGCAATTCTGGCTTGCTTTCAAATCCTCTTCGTTGCCTTCCCTCGATATATTTGTGGACGAGAGTTATCATTTATAACTCTGCAGGTTTGTGAATTGCAGTGCCCCTGAGCTCCTTTTTTAACTCGCTTTCTTGGGAGCTGGCCGCAAAAGCGCAGGATTGCTTCAGGCCCTATTCTGGTTCTGGGCTGCAGGCTGAGCCTGTGGTTAATTCTTCTTCCTGATGGGAAAATAGAGTGAGTTCTGCCTCTCCCAACACCTAGAGCTAGTCTCTCATTGGTTCCCCCTCTTCCCATTCATCCTCAGGACAAATTGCAACCTGTACGGAACAGGAGGTTAAAGGTGCTGATTCTCCAAGGAGGGAGATTGCTAGTAAAGCGGCTGGAATGGCGAACCCGAGCACAAGGAGATGAGAAATGAGGTGCGTTTTAGAAACCTTTCCCGATCACACGGTGTACCACCTTCTGGGTTTCTCATGCATGTTTTCGATGTAGGAAGATGCCCTTGAACCTGGAGATTTGGGACCCATGGGATGGGTACCACGCAGTAGTACTTTAAAGGGTCTGCGTTTGCTTCCCCAACCTCACCAAACCTCTCAGCCCCTGAGTGTCCACCCTTATGTCTCAATCAGCTGTGGGTCTAGATATGGTCAATCCAGATGGCATCACAGCCCCTGAACGAATTTGGTAAGAATTTCTCTCTCTTTCACTGTCTTTGTTTCACGGGTTTTTTAAAGTAATGGTTTTTTTTTTAATATAAGCAAATTTTTTTTTAAGATTTCTTTAGTGATTGATTGATTGATTGATTGCTATGTTGGGTCTTCGTTTCTGTGCTAGGGCTTTCTCCAGTTGTGGCAAGTGGGGGCCACTCTTCATCGCGGTGCGCGGGCCTCTCACTATTGTGGCCTCTCTTGTTTGCGGAGCACAGGCTCCAGACGCGCAGGCTCAGTAGTTGTGGCTCACGGGCCTAGTTGCTCCACGGCATGTGGGATCTTCCCAGACTAGGGCTCGAACCCGTGTTTCCTGCATTAGCAGGCAGATTCTCAACCACTGCGCAACCAGGGAAGCCCAGTAATTGATTTTTATAATGGGGTTTAGCTGCTTTTCACTGCTGTGTTTATGCCGCTTTACATCCACATGTCTCACTTACAGAGAGATATCAATACATAGGTTTTAAGATTCTTACTAGTCAGATATATTCTAGGGCGGTGAATAGGGGGTGTTGAGTGCAGTTCACTGAGCAAGGAGTAGGTCTTGTTTATTACATATTGGGTTTATGGAACGGTATCTGAGCTAATTTCAAACCCTTGTTTTATGCATCACCCCACCTCTCTTTTCCCGTTAAGCAGCCATAGTGTGTTTTCTAAACGTGTGACTCTGTTCTGTTTTGTAATTCAGTTCAAGTGTAGCGGTTTTTACATTCCCTCTAAAAGTGATATCTTAGGATCACTGTCTTTTTCTGTGTGACTTATTTCACTTAGAATCGTCGTACCTAAATCCACTCATCATGCTGCTACTAGCCTTATGACGTTGATTTCATGGCTGAGTGATATTCCATTGTACATAAGGACCACAACTTCTTTATCGATTTTCCTGTTTCCTGGGATATTTAAGGTGTAACGAAGTGGAGGTTCTTGTCAACAGAGCAGCCCTAAACTTTGGGGTGCCTGTGTCTTGCTGATTTTTAGTTTTCCCAATTTATACGCCCATGAGTGGAAGTGCCCTATGCTCTGTAAGCTGAGTTTTTTAGATGTTTCAGGACACACCGTACACTTCTCCAGAGTGGCTGTTGCCAATTTTCATCCCGCCCATCAGCGTAGCAAGGCTCCCGTTTCTCCTTGGCCTGTCTTGCATTTCTGGTTTTGACACTTTATTCAGCATGGCCCTTTTGACCGATGGGAAGCGAGACTCCTTTGGAGCGCTGATTTGCCTTTCCAGGTTGCTTGGTTGGCCAAAAAGGGCGTATGCGTTTGTTCCTGAATATATTCAGGAACAAACGCATACGCCCTTTTTGGCCAAGGGCATCATTGTGGAGGTTTTGCCGCTTTTCTTGTGCTTTGAAGGCGATTCGAATCTACCTCCTGATATCTCTTTCCTGCAATTCTGGCTTGCTTTCAAATCCTCTTCGTTGCCTTCCCTCAATATATTTGTGGACGAGAGTTGTCATTTATAACTCTGCAGGTTTGTGAATTGCAGTGCCCCTGAGCTCCATTTGTCAAATCGCTTTCTTGGGAGCTGGCCGCAAAAGCGCAGGATTGCTTCAGGCCCTATTCTGGTTCTGGGCTGCAGGCTGAGCCTGTGGTTAATTCTTCTTCCTGATGGGAAAATAGAGTGAGTTCTGCCTCTCCCAACACCTAGAGCTAGTCTCTCATTGGTTCCCCCTCTTCCCATTCATCCTCAGGACAAATTGCAACCTGTACGGAACAGGAGGTTAAAGGTGCTGATTCTCCAAGGAGGGAGATTGCTAGTAAAGCGGCTGGAATGGCGAACCCGAGCACAAGGAGATGAGAAATGAGGTGCGTTTTAGAAACCTTTCCCGATCACACGGTGTACCACCTTCTGGGTTTCTCATGCATGTTTTCGATGTAGGAAGATGCCCTTGAACCTGGAAATTTGGGACCCATGGGATGGGTACCACGCAGTAGTACTTTAAAGGGTCTGCGTTTGCTTCCCCAACCTCACCAAACCTCTCAGCCCCTGAGTGTCCACCCTTATGTCTCAATCAGCTGTGGGTCTAGATATGGTCAATCCAGATGGCATCACAGCCCCTGAACGAATTTGGTAAGAATTTCTCTCTCTTTCACTGTCTTTGTTTCACGGGTTTTTTAAAGTAATTGATTTTTTTTTTAATATAAGCAAATTTTTTTTTAAGATTTCTTTAGTGATTGATTGATTGATTGATTGCTATGTTGGGTCTTCGTTTCTGTGCTAGGGCTTTCTCCAGTTGTGGCAAGTGGGGGCCACTCTTCATCGCGGTGCGCGGGCCTCTCACTATTGTGGCCTCTCTTGTTTGCGGAGCACAGGCTCCAGACGCGCAGGCTCAGTAGTTGTGGCTCACGGGCCTAGTTGCTCCACGGCATGTGGGATCTTCCCAGACTAGGGCTCGAACCCGTGTTTCCTGCATTAGCAGGCAGATTCTCAACCACTGCGCAACCAGGGAAGCCCAGTAATTGATTTTTATAATGGGGTTTAGCTGCTTTTCACTGCTGTGTTTATGCCGCTTTACATCCACATGTCTCACTTACAGAGAGATATCAATACATAGGTTTTAAGATTCTTACTAGTCAGATATATTCTAGGGCGGTGAATAGGGGGTGTTGAGTGCAGTTCACTGAGCAAGGAGTAGGTCTTGTTTATTACATATTGGGTTTATGGAACGGTATCTGAGCTAATTTCAAACCCTTGTTTTATGCATCACCCCACCTCTCTTTTCCCGTTAAGCAGCCATAGTGTGTTTTCTAAACGTGTGACTCTGTTCTGTTTTGTAATTCAGTTCAAGTGTAGCGGTTTTTACATTCCCTCTAAAAGTGATATCTTAGGATCACTGTCTTTTTCTGTGTGACTTATTTCACTTAGAATCGTCGTACCTAAATCCACTCATCATGCTGCTACTAGCCTTATGACGTTGATTTCATGGCTGAGTGATATTCCATTGTACATAAGGACCACAACTTCTTTATCGATTTTCCTGTTTCCTGGGATATTTAAGGTGTAACGAAGTGGAGGTTCTTGTCAACAGAGCAGCCCTAAACTTTGGGGTGCCTGTGTCTTGCTGATTTTTAGTTTTCCCAATTTATACGCCCATGAGTGGAAGTGCCCTATGCTCTGTAAGCTGAGTTTTTTAGATGTTTCAGGACACACCGTACACTTCTCCAGAGTGGCTGTTGCCAATTTTCATCCCGCCCATCAGCGTAGCAAGGCTCCCGTTTCTCCTTGGCCTGTCTTGCATTTCTGGTTTTGACACTTTATTCAGCATGGCCCTTTTGACCGATGGGAAGCGAGACTCCTTTGGAGCGCTGATTTGCCTTTCCAGGTTGCTTGGTTGGCCAAAAAGGGCGTATGCGTTTGTTCCTGAATATATTCAGGAACAAACGCATACGCCCTTTTTGGCCAAGGGCATCATTGTGGAGGTTTTGCCGCTTTTCTTGTGCTTTGAAGGCGATTCGAATCTACCTCCTGATATCTCTTTCCTGCAATTCTGGCTTGCTTTCAAATCCTCTTCGTTGCCTTCCCTCAATATATTTGTGGACGAGAGTTGTCATTTATAACTCTGCAGGTTTGTGAATTGCAGTGCCCCTGAGCTCCATTTGTCAAATCGCTTTCTTGGGAGCTGGCCGCAAAAGCGCAGGATTGCTTCAGGCCCTATTCTGGTTCTGGGCTGCAGGCTGAGCCTGTGGTTAATTCTTCTTCCTGATGGGAAAATAGAGTGAGTTCTGCCTCTCCCAACACCTAGAGCTAGTCTCTCATTGGTTCCCCCTCTTCCCATTCATCCTCAGGACAAATTGCAACCTGTACGGAACAGGAGGTTAAAGGTGCTGATTCTCCAAGGAGGGAGATTGCTAGTAAAGCGGCTGGAATGGCGAACCCGAGCACAAGGAGATGAGAAATGAGGTGCGTTTTAGAAACCTTTCCCGATCACACGGTGTACCACCTTCTGGGTTTCTCATGCATGTTTTCGATGTAGGAAGATGCCCTTGAACCTGGAGATTTGGGACCCATGGGATGGGTACCACGCAGTAGTACTTTAAAGGGTCTGCGTTTGCTTCCCCAACCTCACCAAACCTCTCAGCCCCTGAGTGTCCACCCTTATGTCTCAATCAGCTGTGGGTCTAGATATGGTCAATCCAGATGGCATCACAGCCCCTGAACGAATTTGGTAAGAATTTCTCTCTCTTTCACTGTCTTTGTTTCACGGGTTTTTTAAAGTAATGGTTTTTTTTTTAATATAAGCAAATTTTTTTTTAAGATTTCTTTAGTGATTGATTGATTGATTGATTGCTATGTTGGGTCTTCGTTTCTGTGCTAGGGCTTTCTCCAGTTGTGGCAAGTGGGGGCCACTCTTCATCGTGGTGCGCGGGCCTCTCACTATTGTGGCCTCTCTTGTTTGCGGAGCACAGGCTCCAGACGCGCAGGCTCAGTAGTTGTGGCTCACGGGCCTAGTTGCTCCACGGCATGTGGGATCTTCCCAGACTAGGGCTCGAACCCGTGTTTCCTGCATTAGCAGGCAGATTCTCAACCACTGCGGAACCAGGGAAGCCCAGTAATTGATTTTTATAATGGGGTTTAGCTGCTTTTCACTGCTGTGTTTATGCCGCTTTACATCCACATGTCTCACTTACAGAGAGATATCAATACATAGGTTTTAAGATTCTTACTAGTCAGATATATTCTAGGGCGGTGAATAGGGGGTGTTGAGTGCAGTTCACTGAGCAAGGAGTAGGTCTTGTTTATTACATATTGGGTTTATGGAACGGTATCTGAGCTAATTTCAAACCCTTGTTTTATGCATCACCCCACCTCTCTTTTCCCGTTAAGCAGCCATAGTGTGTTTTCTAAACGTGTGACTCTGTTCTGTTTTGTAATTCAGTTCAAGTGTAGCGGTTTTTACATTCCCTCTAAAAGTGATATCTTAGGATCACTGTCTTTTTCTGTGTGACTTATTTCACTTAGAATCGTCGTACCTAAATCCACTCATCATGCTGCTACTAGCCTTATGACGTTGATTTCATGGCTGAGTGATATTCCATTGTACATAAGGACCACAACTTCTTTATCGATTTTCCTGTTTCCTGGGATATTTAAGGTGTAACGAAGTGGAGGTTCTTGTCAACAGAGCAGCCCTAAACTTTGGGGTGCCTGTGTCTTGCTGATTTTTAGTTTTCCCAATTTATACGCCCATGAGTGGAAGTGCCCTATGCTCTGTAAGCTGAGTTTTTTAGATGTTTCAGGACACACCGTACACTTCTCCAGAGTGGCTGTTGCCAATTTTCATCCCGCCCATCAGCGTAGCAAGGCTCCCGTTTCTCCTTGGCCTGTCTTGCATTTCTGGTTTTGACACTTTATTCAGCATGGCCCTTTTGACCGATGGGAAGCGAGACTTCTTTGTAGCGCTGATTTGCCTTTCCAGGTTGCTTGGTTGGCCAAAAAGGGCGTATGCGTTTTTTCCTGAATATATTCAGGAACAAACGCATACGCCCTTTTTGGCCAAGGGCATCATTGTCGAGGTTTTGCCGCTTTTCCTGTGCTTTAATGGCGATTCGAATCTACCTCCTGAAATCTGTTTCCTGCAATTCTGCCTTGCTTTCAAATCCTCTTCGTTGCCTTCCCTCAATATATTTGTGGACGGGAGTTATCATTTATAACTCTGCAGGTTTGTGAATTGCAGTGCCCCTGAGCTCCATTTTTCAACTCGCTTTCTTGGGAGCTGGCCGCAAAAGCGCAGGATTGCTTCAGGCCCTATTCTGGTTCCGGGCGGCAGGCTGAGCCTGTGGTTAATTCTTCTTCCTGTTGGGAAAATAGAGTGGCCTGTGCCTGTCCCAACACCTAGAGCTAGTCTCTCATTGGTTCCCCCTCTTCCCGTTCATCCTCAGGACAAATTGCAACTTGTTCGGAACAGGAGGTTAAAGGTGCTGCTTCTCCAAGGAGGGAGATTGCTAGTAAAGCGGCTGGAATGGCCAACCCGAGCACAAGGAGATGAGAAATGAGGTGCGTTTTAGAAACCTTTCCCGATCACACGGTGTACCATCTTCTGGGTTTCTCATGCATGTTTTCGATGTAGGAAGATGCCCTTGCACCTGGAGATTTGGGACCCATGGGATGGGTACCACGCAGTAGTACTTTAAAGGGTCTGCGTTTGCTCCCCCAACCTCACCAAACATCTCAGGCCCAAGAGTGTCCACCCTTATGTCTCAATCAGCTGTGGGTCTAGATATGGTCAATCCAGGTGGCATCACAGCCCCTGAATGAATTTTGTAAGAATTTCTCTCTCTTTCACTGTCTTTGTTTCATGGGATTTTTAAAGTAATTGATTTTTATAATGGGGTTTAGCTGCTTTTCACTGCTGTGTTTCTGCCGCTTTACACCCACTTGACTCACTTATAGAGAGATATCAATATATAGGTTTTAAGATTCTTACTATTCAGATATATTCTTGGGCGGTGAATAGGGGGTGTTGAGTCCAGTTCACTGAGCAAGGAGTACGTCTTTTTGTTACATATTGGGTTTATGGAACGGTATCTGAGCTAATTTGAAACCCTTGTTTTATGAATCACGCACCTCACCTTTTCCGTTAAGCAGCCATAGTGTGTTTTCTAAACGTGTGCCTCTGTTCTGTTTTGTAATTCAGTTCAAGTGTAGCGGTTTTTACATTCCCTCTATAAGTGATATCTTATGATAAGTGTCTTTTTCTGTGTGACTTATTTCACTTAGAATTGTCGTACCTAAATCCACTCATCATGCTGCTACTAGCCTTATGACATTGATTTCATGGCTGAGTGATATTCCTTTGTACATAAGGACCAGAACTTCTTTATCCATTTTTCTCTTTCCTGGGATATTTAAGGTGTAACGAAGGGGAGGTTCTTGTCAACAGAGCAGCCCTAAATTTTGGGGTGCCTGTGTCTTCCTGATTTTTATTTTTCCCAATTTATACGCTCATGAGTGGAAGGGCCCTATGCTCTCTAAGCTGAGTTTTTTAGATGTTTCAGAACACACCGTACACTTCTCCAGAGTGGCTGTTGGCAATTTACATCCCGCCCATCAGCGTAGCAAGGCTCCCGTTTCTCCATGGCCTGTCCTGCATTTCTGCTTTTGACACTTTATTCAGCATGGCCCTTTTGACCGATGGGAAGCGAGACTTCTTTGGAGCGCTGATTTGCCTTTCCAGGTTGCTTGGTTGGCCATAAAGGGCGTATGCGTTTTTTCTTGAATATATTCAGGAAAAAACGCATACGCCCTTTTTGGCCAAGGGCATCATTGTCGAGGTTTTGCCGCTTTTCCTGTGCTTTGAAGGCGATTCGAATCTACCTCCTGAAATCTGTTTCCTGCAATTCTTCCTTGCTTTCAAAACCTCTTCGTTGCCTTCTCTCAATATATTTGTGGACGAGAGTTATCATTTATAACTCTGCAGGTTTGTGAATTGCAGTGCCCCTGAGCTCCATTTGTCAAACCGCTTTCTTGGGAGCTGGCCGCAAAAGCGCAGGATTGCTTCAGGCCCTATTCTGGTTCCGGGCGGCAGGCTGAGCCTGTGGTTAATTCTTCTTCCTGATGGGAAAATAGAGTGACCTGTGCCTGTCCCAACACCTAGAGCTAGTCTCTCATTGGTTCCCCCGCTTCCCGTTCATCCTCAGGACAAATTGCAACCTGTACGGAACAGGAGGTTAAAGGTGCTGATTCTCCAAGGAGGGAGATTGCTAGTAAAGCGGCTGGAATGGCCAACCCGAGCACAAGGAGATGAGAAATGAGCTGCGTTTTAGAAACCTTTCCCGATCACACGGTGTACCATCTTCTGGGTTTCTCATGCATGTTTTCGATGTAGGAAGATGCCCTTGAACCTGGAGATTTGGGACCCCTGGGATGGGTACCACGCAGTAGTACTTTAAAGGGTCTGCATTTGCTCCCCCAACCTCACCAAACCTCTCAGCCCTTGAGTGTCCACCCTTATGTCTCAATCAGCTGTGGGTCTAGATATGGTCAATCCAGGTGGCATCACAGCCCCTGAACGAATTTGGTAAGAATTTCTCTCTCTTTCACTGTCTTTGTTTCACGGGATTTTTAAAGTAAGTGATTTTTATAATGCGGTTTAGCTGCTTTTCACTGCTGTGTTTCTGCCGCTTTACACCCACTTGACTCACTTACAGAGAGATATCAATATATAGGTTTTAAGATTCTTCCTAGTCAGATATATTCTTGCGTGGTGAATAGGGGGTGTTGAGTCCAGTTCACTGAGCAAGGAGTAGGTCTTTCTGTTACATATTGGGTTTATAGAACGGTATCTGAGCTAATTTGAAACCCTTGTTTTATGAATCACGCACCTCACCTTTTCCGTTAAGCAGCCATAGTGTGTTTTCTAAACGTGTGCCTCTGTTCTGTTTTGTAATTCAGTTCAAGTGTAGCGGTTTTTACATTCCCTCTATAAGTGATATCTTATGATAAGTGTCTTTTTCTGTGTGACTTATTTCACTTAGAATTGTCGTACCTAAATCCACTCATCATGCTGCTACTAGCCTTATGACGTTGATTTCATGGCTGAGTGATATTCCTTTGTACATAAGGACCAGAACTTCTTTATCCATTTTTCTCTTTCCTGGGATATTTAAGGTGTAACGAAGGGGAGGTTCTTGTCAACAGAGCAGCCCTAAACTTTGGGGTGCCTGTGTCTTCCTGATTTTTAGTTTTCCCAATTTATACGCGCATGAGTGGAAGGGCCCTATGCTCTGTAAGCTGAGTTTTTTAGATGTTTCAGAACACACCGTACACTTCTCCAGAGTGGCTGTTGGCAATTTACATCCCGCCCATCAGCGTAGCGAGGCTCCCGTTTCTCCATGGCCTGTCCTGCATTTCTGCTTTTGACACTTTATTCAGCATGGCCCTTTTGACCGATGGGAAGCGAGATTTCTTTGGAGCGCTGATTTGCCTTTCCAGGTTGCTTGGTTGGCCATAAAGGGCGTATGCGTTTTTTCCTGAATATATTCAGGAAAAAACGCATACGCCCTTTTTGGCCAAGGGCATCATTGTCGAGGTTTTGCAGCTTTTCCTGTGCTTTGAAGGCGATTCGAATCCACCTCCTGAAATCTGTTTCCTGCAATTCTTCCTTGCTTTCAAAACCTCTTCGTTGCCTTCTCTCAATATATTTGTGGACGAGAGTTATCATTTATAACTCTGCAGGTTTGTGAATTGCAGTGCCCCTGAGCTCCATTTGTCAAATCGCTTTCTTGGGAGCTGGCCGCAAAAGCGCAGGATTGCTTCAGGCCCTATTCTGGTTCCGGGCGGCAGGCTGAGCCTGTGGTTAATTCTTCTTCCTGATGGGAAAATTGAGTGACCTGTGCCTGTCCCAACACCTAGAGCTAGTCTCTCATTGGTTCCCCCGCTTCCCGTTCATCCTCAGGACAAATTGCAACCTGTACGGAACAGGAGGTTAAAGGTGCTGATTCTCCAAGGAGGGAGATTGCTAGTAAAGCGGCTGGAATGGCCAACCCGAGCACAAGGAGATGAGAAATGAGCTGCGTTTTAGAAACCTTTCCCGATCACACGGTGTACCATCTTCTGGGTTTCTCATGCATGTTTTCGATGTAGGCAGATGCCCTTGAACCTGGAGATTTGGGACCCCTGGGATGGGTACCACGCAGTAGTACTTTAAAGGGTCTGCATTTGCTCCCCCAACCTCACCAAACCTCTCAGCCCTTGAGTGTCCACCCTTATGTCTCAATCAGCTGTGGGTCTAGATATGGTCAATCCAGGTGGCATCACAGCCCCTGAACGAATTTGGTAAGAATTTCTCTCTCTTTCACTGTCTTTGTTTCACGGGATTTTTAAAGTAAGTGATTTTTATAATGCGGTTTAGCTGCTTTTCACTGCTGTGTTTCTGCCGCTTTAAACCCACTTGACTCACTTACAGAGAGATATCAATATATAGGTTTTAAGATTCTTCCTAGTCAGATATATTCTTGCGTGGTGAATAGGGGGTGTTGAGTCCAGTTCACTGAGCAAGGAGTAGGTCTTTCTGTTACATATTGGGTTTATGGAACGGTATCTGAGCTAATTTGAAACCCTTGTTTTATGAATCACGCACCTCACCTTTTCCGTTAAGCAGCCATAGTGTGTTTTCTAAACGTGTGCCTCTGTTCTGTTTTGTAATTCAGTTCAAGTGTAGCGGTTTTTACATTCCCTCTATAAGTGATATCTTATGATAAGTGTCTTTTTCTGTGTGACTTATTTCACTTAGAATTGTCGTACCTAAATCCACTCATCATGCTGCTACTAGCCTTATGACGTTGATTTCATGGCTGAGTGATATTCCATTGTACACACGGACCACAACTTCTTTATCCATTTTTCTCTTTCCTGGGATATTTAAGGTGTAACGAAGGGGAGGTTCTTGTCAACAGAGCAGCCCTAAACTTTGGGGTGCGTGTGTCTTCCTGATTTTTAGTTTTCCCAATTTATACGCTCATGAGTGGAAGGGCCCTATGCTCTGTAAGCTGAGTTTTTTAGATGTTTCAGAACACACCGTACACTTCTCCAGAGTGGCTGTTGGCAATTTACATCCCGCCCATCAGCGTAGCGAGGCTCCCGTTTCTCCATGGCCTGTCCTGCATTTCTGCTTTTGACACTTTATTCAGCATGGCCCTTTTGACCGATGGGAAGCGAGATTTCTTTGGAGCGCTGATTTGCCTTTCCAGGTTGCTTGGTTGGCCATAAAGGGCGTATGCGTTTTTTCCTGAATATATTCAGGAAAAAACGCATACGCCCTTTTTGGCCAAGGGCATCATTGTCGAGGTTTTGCCGCTTTTCCTGTGCTTTAAAGGCGATTCGAATCCACCTCCTGAAATCTGTTTCCTGCAATTCTTCCTTGCTTTCAAAACCTCTTCGTTGCCTTCTCTCAATATATTTGTGGACGAGAGTTATCATTTATAACTATGCAGGTTTGTGAATTGCAGTGCCCCTGAGCTCCATTTGTCAAATCGCTTTCTTGGGAGCTGGCCGCAAAAGCGCAGGATTGCTTCAGGCCCTATTCTGGTTCCGGGCGGCAGGCTGAGCCTGTGGTTAATTCTTCTTCCTGATGGGAAAATAGAGTGACCTGTGCCTGTCCCAACACCTAGAGCTAGTCTCTCATTGGTTCCCCCTCTTCCCGTTCATCCTCAGGATAAATTGCAACCTGTACGGAACAGGAGGTTAAAGGTGCTGATTCGCCAAGGAGGGAGATTGCTAGTAAAGCGGCTGGAATGGCCAACCCGAGCACAAGGAGATGAGAAATGAGGTGCGTTTTAGAAACCTTTCCCGATCACACGGTGTACCATCTTCTGGGTTTCTCATGCATGTTTTCGATGTAGGAAGATGCCCTTGAACCTGGAGATTTGGGACCCATGGGATGGGTACCACGCAGTAGTACTTTAAAGTGTCTGCGTTTGCTCCCCCAACCTCACCAAACGTCTCAGGCCCAAGAGTGTCCACCCTTATGTCTCAATCAGCTGTGGGTCTAGATATGGTCAATCCAGGTGGCATCACAGCCCCTGAACGAATTTGGTAAGAATTTCTCTCTCTTTCACTGTCTTTGTTTCACGGGATTTTTAAAGTAATTGATTTTTATAATGGGGTTTAGCTGCTTTTCACTGCTGTGTTTCTGCCGCTTTACACCCACTTGACTCACTTACAGAGAGATATCAATAGATAGGTTTTAAGATTCTTCCTAGTCAGATATATTCTTGGGCAGTGAATAGGGGGTGTTGAGTCCAGTTCACTGAGCAAGGAGTAGGTCTTGTCTGTTACATATTTGGTTTATGGAACGGTATCTGAGCTAATTTGAAACCCTTGTTTTATGCATCACCCCACCTCACCTTTCCCGTTAAGCAGCCATAGTGTGTTTTCTAAACGTGTGCCTCTGTTCTGTTTTGTAATTCAGTTCAAGTGTAGCGGTTTTTACATTCCCTCTATAAGTGATATCTTATGATAAGTGTCTTTTTCTGTGTGACTTATTTCACTTAGAATCGTCGTACCTAAATCCACTCATCATGCTGCTACTAGCCTTATGACGTTGATTTCATGGCTGAGTTATATTCCATTGTACATACGGACCACAACTTCTTTATCCATTTTTCACTTTCCTGGGATATTTAAGGTGTAACGAAGGGGAGGTTCTTGTCAACAGAGCAGCCCTAAACTTTGGGGTGCCTGTGTCTTGCTGATTTTTAGTTTTCCCAATTTATACGACCATGAGTGGAAGTGCCCTATGCTCTCTAAGCTGAGTTTTTTAGATGTTTCAGGACACACCGTACACTTCTCCAGAGTGGCTGTTGGCAATTTACATCCCGCCCATCAGCGTAGCAAGGCTCCCGTTTCTCCTTGGCCTGTCCTGCATTTCTGGTTTTGACACTTTATTCAGCATGGCCCTTTTGACCGATGGGAAGCGAGACTTCTTTGTAGCGCTGATTTGCCTTTCCAGGTTGCTCGGTTGGCCAAAAAGGGCGTATGCGTTTTTTCCTGAATATATTCAGGAAAAAACGCATACGCCCTTTTTGGCCAAGGGCATCATTGTGGAGGTTTTGCCGCTTTTCTTGTGCTTTGAAGGCGATTCGAATCTACCTCCTGATATCTCTTTCCTGCAATTCTGGCTTGCTTTCAAATCCTCTTCGTTGCCTTCCCTCAATATATTTGTGGACGAGAGTTATCATTTATAACTCTGCAGGTTTGTGAATTGCAGTGCCCCTGAGCTCCATTTTTAACTCACTTTCTTGGGAGCTGGCCGCAAAAGCGCAGGATTGCTTCAGGCCCTATTCTGGTTCTGGGCTGCAGGCTGAGCCTGTGGTTAATTCTTCTTCCTGATGGGAAAATAGAGTGAGTTCTGCCTCTCCCAACACCTAGAGCTAGTCTCTCATTGGTTCCCCCTCTTCCTCTTCATCCTCAGGACAAATTGCAACCTGTACGGAACAGGAGGTTAGAGGTGCTGATTCTCCAAGGAGGGAGATTGCTAGTAAAGCGGCTGGAATGGCGAACCCGAGCACAAGGAGATGAGAAATGAGGTGCGTTTTAGAAACCTTTCCCGATCTCACGGTGTACCATCTTCTGGGTTTCTCATGCATGTTTTCGATGTAGGAAGATGCCCGTGAACCTGGAGATTTGGGACCCATGGGATGGGTACCACACAGTAGTACTTTAAAGGGTCTGCGTTTGCTCCCCCAACCTCACCAAACATCTCAGGCCCAAGAGTGTCCACCCTTATTATGTCTCAATCAGCTGTGGGTCTAGATATGGTCAATCCAGGTGGCATCACAGCCCCTGAATGAATTTTGTAAGAATTTCTCTCTCTTTCACTGTCTTTGTTTCATGGGATTTTTAAAGTAATTGATTTTTATAATGCGGTTTAGCTGCTTTTCACTGCTGTGTTTCTGCCGCTTTAAACCCACTTGACTCACTTACAGAGAGATATCAATATATAGGTTTTAAGATTCTTCCTAGTCAGATATATTCTTGCGTGGTGAATAGGGGGTGTTGAGTCCAGTTCACTGAGCAAGGAGTAGGTCTTTCTGTTACATATTGGGTTTATGGAACGGTATCTGAGCTAATTTGAAACCCTTGTTTTATGAATCACGCACCTCACCTTTTCCGTTAAGCAGCCATAGTGTGTTTTCTAAACGTGTGCCTCTGTTCTGTTTTGTAATTCAGTTCAAGTGTAGCGGTTTTTACATTCCCTCTATAAGTGATATCTTATGATAAGTGTCTTTTTCTGTGTGACTTATTTCACTTAGAATTGTCGTACCTAAATCCACTCATCATGCTGCTACTAGCCTTATGACGTTGATTTCATGGCTGAGTGATATTCCATTGTACACACGGACCACAACTTCTTTATCCATTTTTCTCTTTCCTGGGATATTTAAGGTGTAACGAAGGGGAGGTTCTTGTCAACAGAGCAGCCCTAAACTTTGGGGTGCCTGTGTCTTCCTGATTTTTAGTTTTCCCAATTTATACGCTCATGAGTGGAAGGGCCCTATGCTCTGTAAGCTGAGTTTTTTAGATGTTTCAGAACACACCGTACACTTCTCCAGAGTGGCTGTTGGCAATTTACATCCCGCCCATCAGCGTAGCGAGGCTCCCGTTTCTCCATGGCCTGTCCTGCATTTCTGCTTTTGACACTTTATTCAGCATGGCCCTTTTGACCGATGGGAAGCGAGATTTCTTTGGAGCGCTGATTTGCCTTTCCAGGTTGCTTGGTTGGCCATAAAGGGCGTATGCGTTTTTTCCTGAATATATTCAGGAAAAAACGCATACGCCCTTTTTGGCCAAGGGCATCATTGTCGAGGTTTTGCCGCTTTTCCTGTGCTTTAAAGGCGATTCGAATCCACCTCCTGAAATCTGTTTCCTGCAATTCTTCCTTGCTTTCAAAACCTCTTCGTTGCCTTCTCTCAATATATTTGTGGACGAGAGTTATCATTTATAACTATGCAGGTTTGTGAATTGCAGTGCCCCTGAGCTCCATTTGTCAAATCGCTTTCTTGGGAGCTGGCCGCAAAAGCGCAGGATTGCTTCAGGCCCTATTCTGGTTCCGGGCGGCAGGCTGAGCCTGTGGTTAATTCTTCTTCCTGATGGGAAAATAGAGTGACCTGTGCCTGTCCCAACACCTAGAGCTAGTCTCTCATTGGTTCCCCCTCTTCCCGTTCATCCTCAGGATAAATTGCAACCTGTACGGAACAGGAGGTTAAAGGTGCTGATTCGCCAAGGAGGGAGATTGCTAGTAAAGCGGCTGGAATGGCCAACCCGAGCACAAGGAGATGAGAAATGAGGTGCGTTTTAGAAACCTTTCCCGATCACACGGTGTACCATCTTCTGGGTTTCTCATGCATGTTTTCGATGTAGGAAGATGCCCTTGAACCTGGAGATTTGGGACCCATGGGATGGGTACCACGCAGTAGTACTTTAAAGTGTCTGCGTTTGCTCCCCCAACCTCACCAAACGTCTCAGGCCCAAGAGTGTCCACCCTTATGTCTCAATCAGCTGTGGGTCTAGATATGGTCAATCCAGGTGGCATCACAGCCCCTGAACGAATTTGGTAAGAATTTCTCTCTCTTTCACTGTCTTTGTTTCACGGGATTTTTAAAGTAATTGATTTTTATAATGGGGTTTAGCTGCTTTTCACTGCTGTGTTTCTGCCGCTTTACACCCACTTGACTCACTTACAGAGAGATATCAATATATAGGTTTTAAGATTCTTCCTAGTCAGATATATTCTTGGGCAGTGAATAGGGGGTGTTGAGTCCAGTTCACTGAGCAAGGAGTAGGTCTTGTCTGTTACATATTTGGTTTATGGAACGGTATCTGAGCTAATTTGAAACCCTTGTTTTATGCATCACCCCACCTCACCTTTCCCGTTAAGCAGCCATAGTGTGTTTTCTAAACGTGTGCCTCTGTTCTGTTTTGTAATTCAGTTCAAGTGTAGCGGTTTTTACATTCCCTCTATAAGTGATATCTTATGATAAGTGTCTTTTTCTGTGTGACTTATTTCACTTAGAATCGTCGTACCTAAATCCACTCATCATGCTGCTACTAGCCTTATGACGTTGATTTCATGGCTGAGTTATATTCCATTGTACATACGGACCACAACTTCTTTATCCATTTTTCACTTTCCTGGGATATTTAAGGTGTAACGAAGGGGAGGTTCTTGTCAACAGAGCAGCCCTAAACTTTGGGGTGCCTGTGTCTTGCTGATTTTTAGTTTTCCCAATTTATACGACCATGAGTGGAAGTGCCCTATGCTCTCTAAGCTGAGTTTTTTAGATGTTTCAGGACACACCGTACACTTCTCCAGAGTGGCTGTTGGCAATTTACATCCCGCCCATCAGCGTAGCAAGGCTCCCGTTTCTCCTTGGCCTGTCCTGCATTTCTGGTTTTGACACTTTATTCAGCATGGCCCTTTTGACCGATGGGAAGCGAGACTTCTTTGTAGCGCTGATTTGCCTTTCCAGGTTGCTCGGTTGGCCAAAAAGGGCGTATGCGTTTTTTCCTGAATATATTCAGGAAAAAACGCATACGCCCTTTTTGGCCAAGGGCATCATTGTGGAGGTTTTGCCGCTTTTCTTGTGCTTTGAAGGCGATTCGAATCTACCTCCTGATATCTCTTTCCTGCAATTCTGGCTTGCTTTCAAATCCTCTTCGTTGCCTTCCCTCAATATATTTGTGGACGAGAGTTATCATTTATAACTCTGCAGGTTTGTGAATTGCAGTGCCCCTGAGCTCCATTTTTAACTCACTTTCTTGGGAGCTGGCCGCAAAAGCGCAGGATTGCTTCAGGCCCTATTCTGGTTCTGGGCTGCAGGCTGAGCCTGTGGTTAATTCTTCTTCCTGATGGGAAAATAGAGTGAGTTCTGCCTCTCCCAACACCTAGAGCTAGTCTCTCATTGGTTCCCCCTCTTCCTCTTCATCCTCAGGACAAATTGCAACCTGTACGGAACAGGAGGTTAGAGGTGCTGATTCTCCAAGGAGGGAGATTGCTAGTAAAGCGGCTGGAATGGCGAACCCGAGCACAAGGAGATGAGAAATGAGGTGCGTTTTAGAAACCTTTCCCGATCTCACGGTGTACCATCTTCTGGGTTTCTCATGCATGTTTTCGATGTAGGAAGATGCCCGTGAACCTGGAGATTTGGGACCCATGGGATGGGTACCACACAGTAGTACTTTAAAGGGTCTGCGTTTGCTCCCCCAACCTCACCAAACATCTCAGGCCCAAGAGTGTCCACCCTTATTATGTCTCAATCAGCTGTGGGTCTAGATATGGTCAATCCAGGTGGCATCACAGCCCCTGAATGAATTTTGTAAGAATTTCTCTCTCTTTCACTGTCTTTGTTTCATGGGATTTTTAAAGTAATTGATTTTTATAATGGGGTTTAGCTGCTTTTCACTGCTGTGTTTCTGCCGCTTTACAACCACTTGACTCACTTACAGAGAGATATCAATATATAGGTTTTAAGATTCTTACTATTCAGATATATTCTTGGGCGGTGAATAGGGGGTGTTGAGTCCAGTTCACTGAGTAAGGAGTAGGTCTTTCTGTTACATATTGGGTTTATGGAACGGTATCAGAGCTAATTTGAAACCCTTGTTTTATGAATCACGCACCTCACCTTTTCCGTTAAGCAGCCATAGTGTGTTTTCTAAACGTGTGCCTCTGTTCTGTTTTGTAATTCAGTTCAAGTGTAGCGGTTTTTACATTCCCTCTATAAGTGATATCTTATGATAAGTGTCTTTTTCTCTGTGACTTATTTCACTTAGAATCGTCGTACCTAAATCCACTCATCATGCTGCTACTAGCCTTATGACGTTGATTTCATGGCTGAGTGATATTCCATTGTACATAAGGACCACAACTTCTTTATCCATTTTTCTCTTTCCTGGGATATTTAAGGTGTAACGAAGGGGAGGTTCTTGTCAACAGAGCAGCCCTAAACTTTGGGGTGCCTGTGTCTTGCTGATTTTTAGTTTTCCCAATTTATACGCCCATGAGTGGAAGTGCCCTATGCTCTCTAAGCTGAGTTTTTTAGATGTTTCAGGACACACCGTACACTTCTCCAGAGTGGCTGTTGGCAATTTACATCCCGCCCATCAGCGTAGCAAGGCTCCCGTTTCTCCATGGCCTGTCCTGCATTTCTGCTTTTGACACTTTATTCAGCATGGCCCTATTGACCGATGGGAAGCGAGACTTCTTTGGAGCGCTGATTTGCCTTTCCAGGTTGCTAGGTTGGCCATAAAGGGCGTATGCGTTTTTTCTTGAATATATTCAGGAAAAAACGCATACGCCCTTTTTGGCCAAGGGCATCATTGTCGAGGTTTTGCCGCTTTTCCTGTGCTTTGAAGGCGATTCGAATCTACCTCCTGAAATCTGTTTCCTGCAATTCTTCCTTGCTTTCAAAACCTCTTCGTTGCCTTCTCTCAATATATTTGTGGACGAGAGTTATCATTTATAACTATGCAGGTTTGTGAATTGCAGTGCCCCTGAGCTCCATTTGTCAAATCGCTTTCTTGGGAGCTGGCCGCAAAAGCGCAGGATTGCTTCAGGCCCTATTCTGGTTCCGGGCGGCAGGCTGAGCCTGTGGTTAATTCTTCTTCCTGATGGGAAAATAGAGTGACCTGTGCCTGTCCCAACACCTAGAGCTAGTCTCTCATTGGTTCCCCCTCTTCCCGTTCATCCTCAGGACAAATTGCAACCTGTACGGAACAGGAGGTTAAAGGTGCTGATTCTCCAAGGAGGGAGATTGCTAGTAAAGCGGCTGGAATGGCCAACCCGAGCACAAGGAGATGAGAAATGAGCTGCGTTTTAGAAACCTTTCTCGGTCACACGGTGTACCATCTTCTGGGTTTCTCATGCATGTTTACGATGTAGGCAGATGCCCTTGAACCTGGAGATTTGGGACCCCTGGGATGGGTACCACGCAGTAGTACTTTAAAGGGTCTGCATTTGCTCCCCCAACCTCACCAAACCTCTCAGCCCTTGAGTGTCCACCCTTATGTCTCAATCAGCTGTGGGTCTAGATATGGTCAATCCAGGTGGCATCACAGCCCCTGAACGAATTTGGTAAGAATTTCTCTCTCTTTCACTGTCTTTGTTTCACGGGATTTTTAAAGTAATTGATTTTTATAATGGGGTTTAGCTGCTTTTCACTGCTGTGTTTCTGCCGCTTTACACCCACTTGACTCACTTACAGAGAGATATCAATATATAGGTTTTAAGATACTTCCTAGTCAGATATATTCTTGGGCAGTGAATAGGGGGTGTTGACTCAGTTCACTGAGCAAGGAGTAGGTCTTGTGTGTTACATATTTGGTTTATGGAACGGTATCTGAGCTAATTTGAAACCCTTGTTTTATGCATCACCCCACCTCACCTTTCCCGTTAAGCAGCCATAGTGTGTTTTCTAAACGTGTGCCTCTGTTCTGTTTTGTAATTCAGTTCAAGTGTAGCGGTTTTTACATTCCCTCTATAAGTGATATCTTATGATAAGTGTCTTTTTCTGTGTGACTTATTTCACTTAGAATCGTCGTACCTAAATCCACTCATCATGCTGCTACTAGCCTTATGACGTTGATTTCATGGCTGAGTTATAATCCATTGTACATACGGACCACAACTTCTTTATCCATTTTTCTCTTTCCTGGGATATTTAAGGTGTAACGAAGGGGAGGTTCTT
Source organism: Balaenoptera acutorostrata (assembly GCF_949987535.1). Lineage (NCBI taxonomy): Eukaryota > Metazoa > Chordata > Mammalia > Artiodactyla > Balaenopteridae > Balaenoptera > Balaenoptera acutorostrata. The sequence continues at coordinate 26,745 of NW_026646745.1, forward strand.
GTCAACAGAGCAGCCCTAAACTTTGGGGTGCCTGTGTCTTGCTGATTTTTAGTTTTCCCAATTTATACGCCCATGAGTGGAAGTGCCCTATGCTCTGTAAGCTGAGTTTTTTAGATGTTTCAGAACACACCGTACACTTCTCCAGAGTGGCTGTTGCCAATTTTCATCCCGCCCATCAGCGTAGCAAGGCTCCCGTTTCTCCTTGGCCTGTCTTGCATTTCTGGTTTTGACACTTTATTCAGCATGGCCCTTTTGACCGATGGGAAGCGAGACTCCTTTGGAGCGCAGATTTGCCTTTCCAGGTTGCTTGGTTGGCCAAAAAGGGCGTATGCGTTTGTTCCTGAATATATTCAGGAACAAACGCATACGCCCTTTTTGGCCAAGGGCATCATTGTCGAGGTTTTGCCGCTTTTCCTGTGCTTTAATGGCGATTCGAATCTACCTCCTGAAATCTGTTTCCTGCAATTCTGCCTTGCTTTCAAATCCTCTTCGTTGCCTTCCCTCGATATATTTGTGGACGAGAGTTATCATTTATAACTCTGCAGGTTTGTGAATTGCAGTGCCCCTGAGCTCCATTTTTAACTCGCTTTGTTGGGAGCTGGCCGCAAAAGCGCAGGATTGCTTCAGGCCCTATTCTGGTTCTGGGCTGCAGGCTGAGCCTGTCGTTAATTCTTCTTCCTGATGGGAAAATAGAGTGAGTTCTGCCTCTCCCAACACCTAGAGCTAGTCTCTCATTGGTTCCCCCTCTTCCTCTTCATCCTCAGGACAAATTGCAACCTGTACGGAACAGGAGGTTAGAGGTGCTGATTCTCCAAGGAGGGAGATTGCTAGTAAAGCGGCTGGAAAGGCGAACCCGAGCACAAGGAGATGAGAAATGAGGTGCGTTTTAGAAACCTTTCCCGATCACACGGTGTACCATCTTCTGGGTTTCTCATGCATGTTTTCGATGTAGGATGATGCCCTTGAACCTGGAGATTTGGGACCCATGGGATGGGTACCACGCAGTAGTACTTTAAACTGTCTGCGTTTGCTCCCCCAACCTCACCAAACGTCTCAGGCCCAAGAGTGTCCACCCTTATGTCTCAATCAGCTGTGGGTCTAGATATGGTCAATCCAGGTGGCATCACAGCCCCTGAACGAATTTGGTAAGAATTTCTCTCTCTTTCACTGTCTTTGTTTCACGGGATTTTTAAAGTAATTGATTTTTATAATGGGGTTTAGCTGCTTTTCACTGCTGTGTTTCTGCCGCTTTACACCCACTTGACTCACTTACAGAGAGATATCAATATATAGGTTTTAAGATTCTTCCTAGTCAGATATATTCTTGGGCAGTGAATAGGGGGTGTTGAGTCCAGTTCACTGAGCAAGGAGTAGGTCTTGTCTGTTACATATTTGGTTTATGGAACGGTATCTGAGCTAATTTGAAACCCTTGTTTTATGCATCACCCCACCTCACCTTTCCCGTTAAGCAGCCATAGTGTGTTTTCTAAACGTGTGCCTCTGTTCTGTTTTGTAATTCAGTTCAAGTGTAGCGGTTTTTACATTCCCTCTATAAGTGATATCTTATGATAAGTGTCTTTTTCTGTGTGACTTATTTCACTTAGAATCGTCGTACCTAAATCCACTCATCATGCTGCTACTAGCCTTATGACGTTGATTTCATGGCTGAGTTATATTCCATTGTACATACGGACCACAACTTCTTTATCCATTTTTCACTTTCCTCGGATATTTAAGGTGTAACGAAGGGGAGGTTCTTGTCAACAGAGCAGCCCTAAACTTTGGGGTGCCTGTGTCTTGCTGATTTTTAGTTTTCCCAATTTATACGACCATGAGTGGAAGTGCCCTATGCTCTCTAAGCTGAGTTTTTTAGATGTTTCAGGACACACCGTACACTTCTCCAGAGTGGCTGTTGGCAATTTACATCCCGCCCATCAGCGTAGCAAGGCTCCCGTTTCTCCTTGGCCTGTCCTGCATTTCTGGTTTTGACAATTTATTCAGCATGGCCCTTTTGACCGATGGGAAGCGAGACTTCTTTGTAGCGCTGATTTGCCTTTCCAGGTTGCTCGGTTGGCCAAAAAGGGCGTATGCGTATTTTCCTGAATATATTCAGGAAAAAACGCATACGCCCTTTTTGGCCAAGGGCATCATTGTCGAGGTTTTGCCGCTTTTCTTGTGCTTTGAAGGCGATTCGAATCTACCTCCTGATATCTCTTTCCTGCAATTCTGGCTTGCTTTCAAATCCTCTTCGTTGCCTTCCCTCAATATATTTGTGGACGAGAGTTATCATTTATAACTCTGCAGGTTTGTGAATTGCAGTGCCCCTGAGCTCCATTTTTAACTCACTTTCTTGGGAGCTGGCCGCAAAAGCGCAGGATTGCTTCAGGCCCTATTCTGGTTCTGGGCTGCAGGCTGAGCCTGTGGTTAATTCTTCTTCCTGATGGGAAAATAGAGTGAGTTCTGCCTCTCCCAACACCTAGAGCTAGTCTCTCATTGGTTCCCCCTCTTCCTCTTCATCCTCAGGACAAATTGCAACCTGTACGGAACAGGAGGTTAGAGGTGCTGATTCTCCAAGGAGGGAGATTGCTAGTAAAGCGGCTGGAATGGCGAACCCGAGCACAAGGAGATGAGAAATGAGGTGCGTTTTAGAAACCTTTCCCGATCTCACGGTGTACCATCTTCTGGGTTTCTCATGCATGTTTTCGATGTAGGAAGATGCCCGTGAACCTGGAGATTTGGGACCCATGGGATGGGTACCACACAGTAGTACTTTAAAGGGTCTGCGTTTGCTCCCCCAACCTCACCAAACATCTCAGGCCCAAGAGTGTCCACCCTTATTATGTCTCAATCAGCTGTGGGTCTAGATATGGTCAATCCAGGTGGCATCACAGCCCCTGAATGAATTTTGTAAGAATTTCTCTCTCTTTCACTGTCTTTGTTTCATGGGATTTTTAAAGTAATTGATTTTTATAATGGGGTTTAGCTGCTTTTCACTGCTGTGTTTCTGCCGCTTTACAACCACTTGACTCACTTACAGAGAGATATCAATATATAGGTTTTAAGATTCTTACTATTCAGATATATTCTTGGGCGGTGAATAGGGGGTGTTGAGTCCAGTTCACTGAGTAAGGAGTAGGTCTTTCTGTTACATATTGGGTTTATGGAACGGTATCTGAGCTAATTTGAAACCCTTGTTTTATGAATCACGCACCTCACCTTTTCCGTTAAGCAGCCATAGTGTGTTTTCTAAACGTGTGCCTCTGTTCTGTTTTGTAATTCAGTTCAAGTGTAGCGGTTTTTACATTCCCTCTATAAGTGATATCTTATGATAAGTGTCTTTTTCTCTGTGACTTATTTCACTTAGAATCGTCGTACCTAAATCCACTCATCATGCTGCTACTAGCCTTATGACGTTGATTTCATGGCTGAGTGATATTCCATTGTACATAAGGACCACAACTTCTTTATCCATTTTTCTATTTCCTGGGATATTTAAGGTGTAACGAAGGGGAGGTTCTTGTCAACAGAGCAGCCCTAAACTTTGGGGTGCCTGTGTCTTGCTGATTTTTAGTTTTCCCAATTTATACGCCCATGAGTGGAAGTGCCCTATGCTCTCTAAGCTGAGTTTTTTAGATGTTTCAGGACACACCGTACACTTCTCCAGAGTGGCTGTTGGCAATTTACATCCCGCCCATCAGCGTAGCAAGGCTCCCGTTTCTCCATGGCCTGTCCTGCATTTCTGCTTTTGACACTTTATTCAGCATGGCCCTATTGACCGATGGGAAGCGAGACTTCTTTGGAGCGCTGATTTGCCTTTCCAGGTTGCTTGGTTGGCCATAAAGGGCGTATGCGTTTTTTCTTGAATATATTCAGGAAAAAACGCATACGCCCTTTTTGGCCAAGGGCATCATTGTCGAGGTTTTGCCGCTTTTCCTGTGCTTTGAAGGCGATTCGAATCTACCTCCTGAAATCTGTTTCCTGCAATTCTTCCTTGCTTTCAAAACCTCTTCGTTGCCTTCTCTCAATATATTTGTGGACGAGAGTTATCATTTATAACTATGCAGGTTTGTGAATTGCAGTGCCACTGAGCTCCATTTGTCAAATCGCTTTCTTGGGAGCTGGCCGCAAAAGCGCAGGATTGCTTCAGGCCCTATTCTGGTTCCGGGCGGCAGGCTGAGCCTGTGGTTAATTCTTCTTCCTGATGGGAAAATAGAGTGACCTGTGCCTGTCCCAACACCTAGAGCTAGTCTCTCATTGGTTCCCCCTCTTCCCGTTCATCCTCAGGACAAATTGCAACCTGTACGGAACAGGAGGTTAAAGGTGCTGATTCTCCAAGGAGGGAGATTGCTAGTAAAGCGGCTGGAATGGCCAACCCGAGCACAAGGAGATGAGAAATGAGCTGCGTTTTAGAAACCTTTCTCGGTCACACGGTGTACCATCTTCTGGGTTTCTCATGCATGTTTTCGATGTAGGCAGATGCCCTTGAACCTGGAGATTTGGGACCCCTGGGATGGGTACCACGCAGTAGTATTTTAAAGGGTCTGCGTTTGCTCCCCCAACCTCACCAAACCTCTCAGCCCTTGAGTGTCCACCCTTATGTCTCAATCAGCTGTGGGTCTAGATATGGTCAATCCAGGTGGCATCACAGCCCCTGAACGAATTTGGTAAGAATTTCTCTCTCTTTCACTGTCTTTGTTTCACGGGATTTTTAAAGTAATTGATTTTTATAATGGGGTTTAGCTGCTTTTCACTGCTGTGTTTCTGCCGCTTTACACCCACTTGACTCACTTACAGAGAGATATCAATATATAGGTTTTAAGATACTTCCTAGTCAGATATATTCTTGGGCAGTGAATAGGGGGTGTTGAGTCCAGTTCACTGAGCAAGGAGTAGGTCTTGTCTGTTACATATTTGGTTTATGGAACGGTATCTGAGCTAATTTGAAACCCTTGTTTTATGCATCACCCCACCTCACCTTTCCCGTTAAGCAGCCATAGTGTGTTTTCTAAACGTGTGCCTCTGTTCTGTTTTGTAATTCAGTTCAAGTGTAGCGGTTTTTACATTCCCTCTATAAGTGATATCTTATGATAAGTGTCTTTTTCTGTGTGACTTATTTCACTTAGAATCGTCGTACCTAAATCCACTCATCATGCTGCTACTAGCCTTATGACGTTGATTTCATGGCTGAGTTATATTCCATTGTACATACGGACCACAACTTCTTTATCCATTTTTCACTTTCCTGGGATATTTAAGGTGTAACGAAGGGGAGGTTCTTGTCAACAGAGCAGCCCTAAACTTTGGGGTGCCTGTGTCTTGCTGATTTTTAGTTTTCCCAATTTATACGCCCATGAGTGGAAGTGCCCTATGCTCTGTAAGCTGAGTTTTTTAGATGTTTCAGAACACACCGTACACTTCTCCAGAGTGGCTGTTGCCAATTTTCATCCCGCCCATCAGCGTAGCAAGGCTCCCGTTTCGCCTTGGCCTGTCTTGCATTTCTGGTTTTGACACTTTATTCAGCATGGCCCTTTTGACCGATGGGAAGCGAGACTCCTTTGGAGCGCTGATTTGCCTTTCCAGGTTGCTTGGTTGGCCAAAAAGGGCGTATGCGTTTGTTCCTGAATATATTCAGGAACAAACGCATACGCCCTTTTTGGCCAAGGGCATCATTGTCGAGGTTTTGCCGCTTTTCCTGTGCTTTAATGGCGATTCGAATCTACTTCCTGAAATCTCTTTCCTGCAATTCTGCCTTGCTTTCAAATCCTCTTCGTTGCCTTCCCTCGATATATTTGTGGACGAGAGTTATCATTTATAACTCTGCAGGTTTGTGAATTGCAGTGCCCCTGAGCTCCATTTTTAACTCGCTTTGTTGGGAGCTGGCCGCAAAAGCGCAGGATTGCTTCAGGCCCTATTCTGGTGCTGGGCTGCAGGCTGAGCCTGTGGTTAATTCTTCTTCCTGATGGGAAAATAGAGTGAGTTCTGCCTCTCCCAACACCTAGAGCTAGTCTCTCATTGGTTCCCCCTCTTCCTCTTCATCCTCAGGACAAATTGCAACCTGTACGGAACAGGAGGTTAGAGGTGCTGATTCTCCAAGGAGGGAGATTGCTAGTAAAGCGGTTGGAAAGGCGAACCCGAGCACAAGGAGATGAGAAATGAGGTGCGTTTTAGAAACCTTTCCCGATCACACGGTGTACTATCTTCTGGGTTTCTCATGCATGTTTTCGATGTAGGAAGATGCCCTTGAACCTGGAGATTTGGGACCCATGGGATGGGTACCACGCAGTAGTACTTTAAAGTGTCTGCGTTTGCTCCCCCAACCTCACCAAACGTCTCAGGCCCAAGAGTGTCCACCCTTATGTCTCAATCAGCTGTGGGTCTAGATATGGTCAATCCAGGTGGCATCACAGCCCCTGAACGAATTTGGTAAGAATTTCTCTCTCTTTCACTGTCTTTGTTTCACGGGATTTTTAAAGTAATTGATTTTTATAATGGGGTTTAGCTGCTTTTCACTGCTGTGTTTCTGCCGCTTTACACCCACTTGACTCACTTACAGAGAGATATCAATATATAGGTTTTAAGATTCTTCCTAGTCAGATATATTCTTGGGCAGTGAATAGGGGGTGTTGAGTCCAGTTCACTGAGCAAGGAGTAGGTCTTGTCTGTTACATATTTGGTTTATGGAAAGGTATCTGAGCTAATTTGAAACCCTTGTTTTATGCATCACCCCACCTCACCTTTCCCGTTAAGCAGCCATAGTGTGTTTTCTAAACGTGTGCCTCTGTTCTGTTTTGTAATTCAGTTCAAGTGTAGCGGTTTTTACATTCCCTCTATAAGTGATATCTTATGATAAGTGTCTTTTTCTGTGTGACTTATTTCACTTAGAATCGTCGTACCTAAATCCACTCATCATGCTGCTACTAGCCTTATGACGTTGATTTCATGGCTGAGTTATATTCCATTGTACATACGGACCACAACTTCTTTATCCATTTTTCACTTTCCTGGGATATTTAAGGTGTAACGAAGGGGAGGTTCTTGTCAACAGAGCAGCCCTAAACTTTGGGGTGCCTGTGTCTTGCTGATTTTTAGTTTTCCCAATTTATACGCCCATGAGTGGAAGTGCCCTATGCTCTCTAAGCTGAGTTTTTTAGATGTTTCAGGACACACCGTACACTTCTCCAGAGTGGCTGTTGGCAATTTACATCCCGCCCATCAGCGTAGCAAGGCTCCCGTTTCTCCTTGGCCTGTCCTGCATTTCTGGTTTTGACACTTTATTCAGCATGGCCCTTTTGACCGATGGGAAGCGAGACTTCTTTGTAGCGCTGATTTGCCTTTCCAGGTTGCTCGGTTGGCCAAAAAGGGCGTATGCGTTTTTTCCTGAATATATTCAGGAAAAAACGCATACGCCCTTTTTGGCCAAGGGCATCATTGTGGAGGTTTTGCCGCTTTTCTTGTGCTTTGAAGGCGATTCGAATCTACCTCCTGATATCTCTTTCCTGCAATTCTGGCTTGCTTTCAAATCCTCTTCGTTGCCTTCCCTCAATATATTTGTGGACGAGAGTTATCATTTATAACTCTGCAGGTTTGTGAATTGCAGTGCCCCTGAGCTCCATTTTTAACTCACTTTCTTGGGAGCTGGCCGCAAAAGCGCAGGATTGCTTCAGGCCCTATTCTGGTTCTGGGCTGCAGGCTGAGCCTGTGGTTAATTCTTCTTCCTGATGGGAAAATAGAGTGAGTTCTGCCTCTCCCAACACCTAGAGCTAGTCTCTCATTGGTTCCCCCTCTTCCTCTTCATCCTCAGGACAAATTGCAACCTGTACGGAACAGGAGGTTAGAGGTGCTGATTCTCCAAGGAGGGAGATTGCTAGTAAAGCGGCTGGAATGGCGAACCCGAGCACAAGGAGATGAGAAATGAGGTGCGTTTTAGAAACCTTTCCCGATCTCACGGTGTACCATCTTCTGGGTTTCTCATGCATGTTTTCGATGTAGGAAGATGCCCGTGAACTTGGAGATTTGGGACCCATGGGATGGGTACCACACAGTAGTACTTTAAAGGGTCTGCGTTTGCTCCCCCAACCTCACCAAACATCTCAGGCCCAAGAGTGTCCACCCTTATTATGTCTCAATCAGCTGTGGGTCTAGATATGGTCAATCCAGGTGGCATCACAGCCCCTGAATGAATTTTGTAAGAATTTCTCTCTCTTTCACTGTCTTTGTTTCATGGGATTTTTAAAGTAATTGATTTTTATAATGGGGTTTAGCTGCTTTTCACTGCTGTGTTTCTGCCGCTTTACAACCACTTGACTCACTTACAGAGAGATATCAATATATAGGTTTTAAGATTCTTACTATTCAGATATATTCTTGGGCGGTGAATAGGGGGTGTTGAGTCCAGTTCACTGAGTAAGGAGTAGGTCTTTCTGTTACATATTGGGTTTATGGAACGGTATCTGAGCTAATTTGAAACCCTTGTTTTATGAATCACGCACCTCACCTTTTCCGTTAAGCAGCCATAGTGTGTTTTCTAAACGTGTGCCTCTGTTCTGTTTTGTAATTCAGTTCAAGTGTAGCGGTTTTTACATTCCCTCTATAAGTGATATCTTATGATAAGTGTCTTTTTCTCTGTGACTTATTTCACTTAGAATCGTCGTACCTAAATCCACTCATCATGCTGCTACTAGCCTTATGACGTTGATTTCATGGCTGAGTGATATTCCATTGTACATAAGGACCACAACTTCTTTATCCATTTTTCTCTTTCCTGGGATATTTAAGGTGTAACGAAGGGGAGGTTCTTGTCAACAAAGCAGCCCTAAACTTTGGGGTGCCTGTGTCTTGCTGATTTTTAGTTTTCCCAATTTATACGCCCATGAGTGGAAGTGCCCTATGCTCTCTAAGCTGAGTTTTTTAGATGTTTCAGGACACACCGTACACTTCTCCAGAGTGGCTGTTGGCAATTTACATCCCGCCCATCAGCGTAGCAAGGCTCCCGTTTCTCCATGGCCTGTCCTGCATTTCTGCTTTTGACACTTTATTCAGCATGGCCCTATTGACCGATGGGAAGCGAGACTTCTTTGGAGCGCTGATTTGCCTTTCCAGGTTGCTTGGTTGGCCATAAAGGGCGTATGCGTTTTTTCTTGAATATATTCAGGAAAAAACGCATACGCCCTTTTTGGCCAAGGGCATCATTGTCGAGGTTTTGCCGCTTTTCCTGTGCTTTGAAGGCGATTCGAATCTACCTCCTGAAATCTGTTTCCTGCAATTCTTCCTTGCTTTCAAAACCTCTTCGTTGCCTTCTCTCAATATATTTGTGGACGAGAGTTATCATTTATAACTATGCAGGTTTGTGAATTGCAGTGCCCCTGAGCTCCATTTGTCAAATCGCTTTCTTGGGAGCTGGCCGCAAAAGCGCAGGATTGCTTCAGGCCCTATTCTGGTTCCGGGCGGCAGGCTGAGCCTGTGGTTAATTCTTCTTCCTGATGGGAAAATAGAGTGACCTGTGCCTGTCCCAACACCTAGAGCTAGTCTCTCATTGGTTCCCCCTCTTCCCGTTCATCCTCAGGACAAATTGCAACCTGTACGGAACAGGAGGTTAAAGGTGCTGATTCTCCAAGGAGGGAGATTGCTAGTAAAGCGGCTGGAATGGCCAACCCAAGCACAAGGAGATGAGAAATGAGCTGCGTTTTAGAAACCTTTCTCGGTCACACGGTGTACCATCTTCTGGGTTTCTCATGCATGTTTTCGATGTAGGCAGATGCCCTTGAACCTGGAGATTTGGGACCCCTGGGATGGGTACCACGCAGTAGTACTTTAAAGGGTCTGCATTTGCTCCCCCAACCTCACCAAACCTCTCAGCCCTTGAGTGTCCACCCTTATGTCTCAATCAGCTGTGGGTCTAGATATGGTCAATCCAGGTGGCATCACAGCCCCTGAACGAATTTGGTAAGAATTTCTCTCTCTTTCACTGTCTTTGTTTCACGGGATTTTTAAAGTAATTGATTTTTATAATGGGGTTTAGCTGCTTTTCACTGCTGTGTTTCTGCCGCTTTACACCCACTTGACTCACTTACAGAGAGATATCAATATATAGGTTTTAAGATACTTCCTAGTCAGATATATTCTTGGGCAGTGAATAGGGGGTGTTGACTCAGTTCACTGAGCAAGGAGTAGGTCTTGTCTGTTACATATTTGGTTTATGGAACGGTATCTGAGCTAATTTGAAACCCTTGTTTTATGCATCACCCCACCTCACCTTTCCCGTTAAGCAGCCATAGTGTGTTTTCTAAACGTGTGCCTCTGTTCTGTTTTGTAATTCAGTTCAAGTGTAGCGGTTTTTACATTCCCTCTATAAGTGATATCTTATGATAAGTGTCTTTTTCTCTGTGACTTATTTCACTTAGAATCGTCGTACCTAAATCCACTCATCATGCTGCTACTAGCCTTATGACGTTGATTTCATGGCTGAGTGATATTCCATTGTACATAAGGACCACAACTTCTTTATCCATTTTTCTCTTTCCTGGGATATTTAAGGTGTAACGAAGGGGAGGTTCTTGTCAACAGAGCAGCCCTAAACTTTGGGGTGCCTGTGTCTTGCTGATTTTTAGTTTTCCCAATTTATACGCCCATGAGTGGAAGTGCCCTATGCTCTCTAAGCTGAGTTTTTTAGATGTTTCAGGACACACCGTACACTTCTCCAGAGTGGCTGTTGGCAATTTACATCCCGCCCATCAGCGTAGCAAGGCTCCCGTTTCTCCTTGGCCTGTCCTGCATTTCTGGTTTTGACACTTTATTCAGCATGGCCCTTCTGACCGATGGGAAGCGAGACTTCTTTGTAGCGCTGATTTGCCTTTCCAGGTTGCTTGGTTGGCCAAAAAGGGCGTATGCGTTTTTTCCTGAATATATTCAGGAAAAAACGCATACGCCCTTTTTGGCCAAGGGCATCATTGTGGAGGTTTTGCCGCTTTTCTTGTGCTTTGAAGGCGATTCGAATCTACCTCCTGATATCTCTTTCCTGCAATTCTGGCTTGCTTTCAAATCCTCTTCGTTGCCTTCCCTCAATATATTTGTGGACGAGAGTTATCATTTATAACTCTGCAGGTTTGTGAATTGCAGTGCCCCTGAGCTCCATTTTTAACTCACTTTCTTGGGAGCTGGCCGCAAAAGCGCAGGATTGCTTCAGGCCCTATTCTGGTTCTGGGCTGCAGGCTGAGCCTGTGGTTAATTCTTCTTCCTGATGGGAAAATAGAGTGAGTTCTGCCTCTCCCAACACCTAGAGCTAGTCTCTCATTGGTTCCCCCTCTTCCTCTTCATCCTCAGGACAAATTGCAACCTGTACGGAACAGGAGGTTAGAGGTGCTGATTCTCCAAGGAGGGAGATTGCTAGTAAAGCGGCTGGAATGGCGAACCCGAGCACAAGGAGATGAGAAATGAGGTGCGTTTTAGAAACCTTTCCCGATCTCACGGTGTACCATCTTCTGGGTTTCTCATGCATGTTTTCGATGTAGGAAGATGCCCGTGAACCTGGAGATTTGGGACCCATGGGATGGGTACCACACAGTAGTACTTTAAAGGGTCTGCGTTTGCTCCCCCAACCTCACCAAACATCTCAGGCCCAAGAGTGTCCACACTTATTATGTCTCAATCAGCTGTGGGTCTAGATATGGTCAATCCAGGTGGCATCACAGCCCCTGAATGAATTTTGTAAGAATTTCTCTCTCTTTCACTGTCTTTGTTTCATGGGATTTTTAAAGTAATTGATTTTTATAATGGGGTTTAGCTGCTTTTCACTGCTGTGTTTCTGCCGCTTTACAACCACTTGACTCACTTACAGAGAGATATCAATATATAGGTTTTAAGATTCTTACTATTCAGATATATTCTTGGGCGGTGAATAGGGGGTGTTGAGTCCAGTTCACTGAGTAAGGAGTAGGTCTTTCTGTTACATATTGGGTTTATGGAACGGTATCTGAGCTAATTTGAAACCCTTGTTTTATGAATCACGCACCTCACCTTTTCCGTTAAGCAGCCATAGTGTGTTTTCTAAACGTGTGCCTCTGTTCTGTTTTGTAATTCAGTTCAAGTGTAGCGGTTTTTACATTCCCTCTATAAGTGATATCTTATGATAAGTGTCTTTTTCTCTGTGACTTATTTCACTTAGAATCGTCGTACCTAAATCCACTCATCATGCTGCTACTAGCCTTATGACGTTGATTTCATGGCTGAGTGATATTCCATTGTACATAAGGACCACAACTTCTTTATCCATTTTTCTCTTTCCTGGGATATTTAAGGTGTAACGAAGGGGAGGTTCTTGTCAACAAAGCAGCCCTAAACTTTGGGGTGCCTGTGTCTTGCTGATTTTTAGTTTTCCCAATTTATACGCCCATGAGTGGAAGTGCCCTATGCTCTCTAAGCTGAGTTTTTTAGATGTTTCAGGACACACCGTACACTTCTCCAGAGTGGCTGTTGGCAATTTACATCCCGCCCATCAGCGTAGCAAGGCTCCCGTTTCTCCATGGCCTGTCCTGCATTTCTGCTTTTGACACTTTATTCAGCATGGCCCTATTGACCGATGGGAAGCGAGACTTCTTTGGAGCGCTGATTTGCCTTTCCAGGTTGCTTGGTTGGCCATAAAGGGCGTATGCGTTTTTTCTTGAATATATTCAGGAAAAAACGCATACGCCCTTTTTGGCCAAGGGCATCATTGTCGAGGTTTTGCCGCTTTTCCTGTGCTTTGAAGGCGATTCGAATCTACCTCCTGAAATCTGTTTCCTGCAATTCTTCCTTGCTTTCAAAACCTCTTCGTTGCCTTCTCTCAATATATTTGTGGACGAGAGTTATCATTTATAACTATGCAGGTTTGTGAATTGCAGTGCCCCTGAGCTCCATTTGTCAAATCGCTTTCTTGGGAGCTGGCCGCAAAAGCGCAGGATTGCTTCAGGCCCTATTCTGGTTCCGGGCGGCAGGCTGAGCCTGTGGTTAATTCTTCTTCCTGATGGGAAAATAGAGTGACCTGTGCCTGTCCCAACACCTAGAGCTAGTCTCTCATTGGTTCCCCCTCTTCCCGTTCATCCTCAGGACAAATTGCAACCTGTACGGAACAGGAGGTTAAAGGTGCTGATTCTCCAAGGAGGGAGATTGCTAGTAAAGCGGCTGGAATGGCCAACCCAAGCACAAGGAGATGAGAAATGAGCTGCGTTTTAGAAACCTTTCTCGGTCACACGGTGTACCATCTTCTGGGTTTCTCATGCATGTTTTCGATGTAGGCAGATGCCCTTGAACCTGGAGATTTGGGACCCCTGGGATGGGTACCACGCAGTAGTACTTTAAAGGGTCTGCATTTGCTCCCCCAACCTCACCAAACCTCTCAGCCCTTGAGTGTCCACCCTTATGTCTCAATCAGCTGTGGGTCTAGATATGGTCAATCCAGGTGGCATCACAGCCCCTGAACGAATTTGGTAAGAATTTCTCTCTCTTTCACTGTCTTTGTTTCACGGGATTTTTAAAGTAATTGATTTTTATAATGGGGTTTAGCTGCTTTTCACTGCTGTGTTTCTGCCGCTTTACACCCACTTGACTCACTTACAGAGAGATATCAATATATAGGTTTTAAGATACTTCCTAGTCAGATATATTCTTGGGCAGTGAATAGGGGGTGTTGACTCAGTTCACTGAGCAAGGAGTAGGTCTTGTCTGTTACATATTTGGTTTATGGAACGGTATCTGAGCTAATTTGAAACCCTTGTTTTATGCATCACCCCACCTCACCTTTCCCGTTAAGCAGCCATAGTGTGTTTTCTAAACGTGTGCCTCTGTTCTGTTTTGTAATTCAGTTCAAGTGTAGCGGTTTTTACATTCCCTCTATAAGTGATATCTTATGATAAGTGTCTTTTTCTCTGTGACTTATTTCACTTAGAATCGTCGTACCTAAATCCACTCATCATGCTGCTACTAGCCTTATGACGTTGATTTCATGGCTGAGTGATATTCCATTGTACATAAGGACCACAACTTCTTTATCCATTTTTCTCTTTCCTGGGATATTTAAGGTGTAACGAAGGGGAGGTTCTTGTCAACAGAGCAGCCCTAAACTTTGGGGTGCCTGTGTCTTGCTGATTTTTAGTTTTCCCAATTTATACGCCCATGAGTGGAAGTGCCCTATGCTCTCTAAGCTGAGTTTTTTAGATGTTTCAGGACACACCGTACACTTCTCCAGAGTGGCTGTTGGCAATTTACATCCCGCCCATCAGCGTAGCAAGGCTCCCGTTTCTCCTTGGCCTGTCCTGCATTTCTGGTTTTGACACTTTATTCAGCATGGCCCTTCTGACCGATGGGAAGCGAGACTTCTTTGTAGCGCTGATTTGCCTTTCCAGGTTGCTTGGTTGGCCAAAAAGGGCGTATGCGTTTTTTCCTGAATATATTCAGGAAAAAACGCATACGCCCTTTTTGGCCAAGGGCATCATTGTGGAGGTTTTGCCGCTTTTCTTGTGCTTTGAAGGCGATTCGAATCTACCTCCTGATATCTCTTTCCTGCAATTCTGGCTTGCTTTCAAATCCTCTTCGTTGCCTTCCCTCAATATATTTGTGGACGAGAGTTATCATTTATAACTCTGCAGGTTTGTGAATTGCAGTGCCCCTGAGCTCCATTTTTAACTCACTTTCTTGGGAGCTGGCCGCAAAAGCGCAGGATTGCTTCAGGCCCTATTCTGGTTCTGGGCTGCAGGCTGAGCCTGTGGTTAATTCTTCTTCCTGATGGGAAAATAGAGTGAGTTCTGCCTCTCCCAACACCTAGAGCTAGTCTCTCATTGGTTCCCCCTCTTCCTCTTCATCCTCAGGACAAATTGCAACCTGTACGGAACAGGAGGTTAGAGGTGCTGATTCTCCAAGGAGGGAGATTGCTAGTAAAGCGGCTGGAATGGCGAACCCGAGCACAAGGAGATGAGAAATGAGGTGCGTTTTAGAAACCTTTCCCGATCTCACGGTGTACCATCTTCTGGGTTTCTCATGCATGTTTTCGATGTAGGAAGATGCCCGTGAACCTGGAGATTTGGGACCCATGGGATGGGTACCACACAGTAGTACTTTAAAGGGTCTGCGTTTGCTCCCCCAACCTCACCAAACATCTCAGGCCCAAGAGTGTCCACACTTATTATGTCTCAATCAGCTGTGGGTCTAGATATGGTCAATCCAGGTGGCATCACAGCCCCTGAATGAATTTTGTAAGAATTTCTCTCTCTTTCACTGTCTTTGTTTCATGGGATTTTTAAAGTAATTGATTTTTATAATGGGGTTTAGCTGCTTTTCACTGCTGTGTTTCTGCCGCTTTACAACCACTTGACTCACTTACAGAGAGATATCAATATATAGGTTTTAAGATTCTTACTATTCAGATATATTCTTGGGCGGTGAATAGGGGGTGTTGAGTCCAGTTCACTGAGTAAGGAGTAGGTCTTTCTGTTACATATTGGGTTTATGGAACGGTATCTGAGCTAATTTGAAACCCTTGTTTTATGAATCACGCACCTCACCTTTTCCGTTAAGCAGCCATAGTGTGTTTTCTAAACGTGTGCCTCTGTTCTGTTTTGTAATTCAGTTCAAGTGTAGCGGTTTTTACATTCCCTCTATAAGTGATATCTTATGATAAGTGTCTTTTTCTCTGTGACTTATTTCACTTAGAATCGTCGTACCTAAATCCACTCATCATGCTGCTACTAGCCTTATGACGTTGATTTCATGGCTGAGTGATATTCCATTGTACATAAGGACCACAACTTCTTTATCCATTTTTCTCTTTCCTGGGATATTTAAGGTGTAACGAAGGGGAGGTTCTTGTCAACAAAGCAGCCCTAAACTTTGGGGTGCCTGTGTCTTGCTGATTTTTAGTTTTCCCAATTTATACGCCCATGAGTGGAAGTGCCCTATGCTCTCTAAGCTGAGTTTTTTAGATGTTTCAGGACACACCGTACACTTCTCCAGAGTGGCTGTTGGCAATTTACATCCCGCCCATCAGCGTAGCAAGGCTCCCGTTTCTCCATGGCCTGTCCTGCATTTCTGCTTTTGACACTTTATTCAGCATGGCCCTATTGACCGATGGGAAGCGAGACTTCTTTGGAGCGCTGATTTGCCTTTCCAGGTTGCTTGGTTGGCCATAAAGGGCGTATGCGTTTTTTCTTGAATATATTCAGGAAAAAACGCATACGCCCTTTTTGGCCAAGGGCATCATTGTCGAGGTTTTGCCGCTTTTCCTGTGCTTTGAAGGCGATTCGAATCTACCTCCTGAAATCTGTTTCCTGCAATTCTTCCTTGCTTTCAAAACCTCTTCGTTGCCTTCTCTCAATATATTTGTGGACGAGAGTTATCATTTATAACTATGCAGGTTTGTGAATTGCAGTGCCCCTGAGCTCCATTTGTCAAATCGCTTTCTTGGGAGCTGGCCGCAAAAGCGCAGGATTGCTTCAGGCCCTATTCTGGTTCCGGGCGGCAGGCTGAGCCTGTGGTTAATTCTTCTTCCTGATGGGAAAATAGAGTGACCTGTGCCTGTCCCAACACCTAGAGCTAGTCTCTCATTGGTTCCCCCTCTTCCCGTTCATCCTCAGGACAAATTGCAACCTGTACGGAACAGGAGGTTAAAGGTGCTGATTCTCCAAGGAGGGAGATTGCTAGTAAAGCGGCTGGAATGGCCAACCCAAGCACAAGGAGATGAGAAATGAGCTGCGTTTTAGAAACCTTTCTCGGTCACACGGTGTACCATCTTCTGGGTTTCTCATGCATGTTTTCGATGTAGGCAGATGCCCTTGAACCTGGAGATTTGGGACCCCTGGGATGGGTACCACGCAGTAGTACTTTAAAGGGTCTGCATTTGCTCCCCCAACCTCACCAAACCTCTCAGCCCTTGAGTGTCCACCCTTATGTCTCAATCAGCTGTGGGTCTAGATATGGTCAATCCAGGTGGCATCACAGCCCCTGAACGAATTTGGTAAGAATTTCTCTCTCTTTCACTGTCTTTGTTTCACGGGATTTTTAAAGTAATTGATTTTTATAATGGGGTTTAGCTGCTTTTCACTGCTGTGTTTCTGCCGCTTTACACCCACTTGACTCACTTACAGAGAGATATCAATATATAGGTTTTAAGATACTTCCTAGTCAGATATATTCTTGGGCAGTGAATAGGGGGTGTTGACTCAGTTCACTGAGCAAGGAGTAGGTCTTGTCTGTTACATATTTGGTTTATGGAACGGTATCTGAGCTAATTTGAAACCCTTGTTTTATGCATCACCCCACCTCACCTTTCCCGTTAAGCAGCCATAGTGTGTTTTCTAAACGTGTGCCTCTGTTCTGTTTTGTAATTCAGTTCAAGTGTAGCGGTTTTTACATTCCCTCTATAAGTGATATCTTATGATAAGTGTCTTTTTCTCTGTGACTTATTTCACTTAGAATCGTCGTACCTAAATCCACTCATCATGCTGCTACTAGCCTTATGACGTTGATTTCATGGCTGAGTGATATTCCATTGTACATAAGGACCACAACTTCTTTATCCATTTTTCTCTTTCCTGGGATATTTAAGGTGTAACGAAGGGGAGGTTCTTGTCAACAGAGCAGCCCTAAACTTTGGGGTGCCTGTGTCTTGCTGATTTTTAGTTTTCCCAATTTATACGCCCATGAGTGGAAGTGCCCTATGCTCTCTAAGCTGAGTTTTTTAGATGTTTCAGGACACACCGTACACTTCTCCAGAGTGGCTGTTGGCAATTTACATCCCGCCCATCAGCGTAGCAAGGCTCCCGTTTCTCCTTGGCCTGTCCTGCATTTCTGGTTTTGACACTTTATTCAGCATGGCCCTTCTGACCGATGGGAAGCGAGACTTCTTTGTAGCGCTGATTTGCCTTTCCAGGTTGCTTGGTTGGCCAAAAAGGGCGTATGCGTTTTTTCCTGAATATATTCAGGAAAAAACGCATACGCCCTTTTTGGCCAAGGGCATCATTGTGGAGGTTTTGCCGCTTTTCTTGTGCTTTGAAGGCGATTCGAATCTACCTCCTGATATCTCTTTCCTGCAATTCTGGCTTGCTTTCAAATCCTCTTCGTTGCCTTCCCTCAATATATTTGTGGACGAGAGTTATCATTTATAACTCTGCAGGTTTGTGAATTGCAGTGCCCCTGAGCTCCATTTTTAACTCACTTTCTTGGGAGCTGGCCGCAAAAGCGCAGGATTGCTTCAGGCCCTATTCTGGTTCTGGGCTGCAGGCTGAGCCTGTGGTTAATTCTTCTTCCTGATGGGAAAATAGAGTGAGTTCTGCCTCTCCCAACACCTAGAGCTAGTCTCTCATTGGTTCCCCCTCTTCCTCTTCATCCTCAGGACAAATTGCAACCTGTACGGAACAGGAGGTTAGAGGTGCTGATTCTCCAAGGAGGGAGATTGCTAGTAAAGCGGCTGGAATGGCGAACCCGAGCACAAGGAGATGAGAAATGAGGTGCGTTTTAGAAACCTTTCCCGATCTCACGGTGTACCATCTTCTGGGTTTCTCATGCATGTTTTCGATGTAGGAAGATGCCCGTGAACCTGGAGATTTGGGACCCATGGGATGGGTACCACACAGTAGTACTTTAAAGGGTCTGCGTTTGCTCCCCCAACCTCACCAAACATCTCAGGCCCAAGAGTGTCCACACTTATTATGTCTCAATCAGCTGTGGGTCTAGATATGGTCAATCCAGGTGGCATCACAGCCCCTGAATGAATTTTGTAAGAATTTCTCTCTCTTTCACTGTCTTTGTTTCATGGGATTTTTAAAGTAATTGATTTTTATAATGGGGTTTAGCTGCTTTTCACTGCTGTGTTTCTGCCGCTTTACAACCACTTGACTCACTTACAGAGAGATATCAATATATAGGTTTTAAGATTCTTACTATTCAGATATATTCTTGGGCGGTGAATAGGGGGTGTTGAGTCCAGTTCAGTGAGTAAGGAGTAGGTCTTTCTGTTACATATTGGGTTTATGGAACGGTATCTGAGCTAATTTGAAACCCTTGTTTTATGAATCACGCACCTCACCTTTTCCGTTAAGCAGCCATAGTGTGTTTTCTAAACGTGTGCCTCTGTTCTGTTTTGTAATTCAGTTCAAGTGTAGCGGTTTTTACATTCCCTCTATAAGTGATATCTTATGATAAGTGTCTTTTTCTCTGTGACTTATTTCACTTAGAATCGTCGTACCTAAATCCACTCATCATGCTGCTACTAGCCTTATGACGTTGATTTCATGGCTGAGTGATATTCCATTGTACATAAGGACCACAACTTCTTTATCCATTTTTCTCTTTCCTGGGATATTTAAGGTGTAACGAAGGGGAGGTTCTTGTCAACAAAGCAGCCCTAAACTTTGGGGTGCCTGTGTCTTGCTGATTTTTAGTTTTCCCAATTTATACGCCCATGAGTGGAAGTGCCCTATGCTCTCTAAGCTGAGTTTTTTAGATGTTTCAGGACACACCGTACACTTCTCCAGAGTGGCTGTTGGCAATTTACATCCCGCCCATCAGCGTAGCAAGGCTCCCGTTTCTCCATGGCCTGTCCTGCATTTCTGCTTTTGACACTTTATTCAGCATGGCCCTATTGACCGATGGGAAGCGAGACTTCTTTGGAGCGCTGATTTGCCTTTCCAGGTTGCTTGGTTGGCCATAAAGGGCGTATGCGTTTTTTCTTGAATATATTCAGGAAAAAACGCATACGCCCTTTTTGGCCAAGGGCATCATTGTCGAGGTTTTGCCGCTTTTCCTGTGCTTTGAAGGCGATTCGAATCTACCTCCTGAAATCTGTTTCCTGCAATTCTTCCTTGCTTTCAAAACCTCTTCGTTGCCTTCTCTCAATATATTTGTGGACGAGAGTTATCATTTATAACTATGCAGGTTTGTGAATTGCAGTGCCCCTGAGCTCCATTTGTCAAATCGCTTTCTTGGGAGCTGGCCGCAAAAGCGCAGGATTGCTTCAGGCCCTATTCTGGTTCCGGGCGGCAGGCTGAGCCTGTGGTTAATTCTTCTTCCTGATGGGAAAATAGAGTGACCTGTGCCTGTCCCAACACCTAGAGCTAGTCTCTCATTGGTTCCCCCTCTTCCCGTTCATCCTCAGGACAAATTGCAACCTGTACGGAACAGGAGGTTAAAGGTGCTGATTCTCCAAGGAGGGAGATTGCTAGTAAAGCGGCTGGAATGGCCAACCCAAGCACAAGGAGATGAGAAATGAGCTGCGTTTTAGAAACCTTTCTCGGTCACACGGTGTACCATCTTCTGGGTTTCTCATGCATGTTTTCGATGTAGGCAGATGCCCTTGAACCTGGAGATTTGGGACCCCTGGGATGGGTACCACGCAGTAGTACTTTAAAGGGTCTGCATTTGCTCCCCCAACCTCACCAAACCTCTCAGCCCTTGAGTGTCCACCCTTATGTCTCAATCAGCTGTGGGTCTAGATATGGTCAATCCAGGTGGCATCACAGCCCCTGAACGAATTTGGTAAGAATTTCTCTCTCTTTCACTGACTTTGTTTCACGGGATTTTTAAAGTAATTGATTTTTATAATGGGGTTTAGCTGCTTTTCACTGCTGTGTTTCTGCCGCTTTACACCCACTTGACTCACTTACAGAGAGATATCAATATATAGGTTTTAAGATACTTCCTAGTCAGATATATTCTTGGGCAGTGAATAGGGGGTGTTGACTCAGTTCACTGAGCAAGGAGTAGGTCTTGTCTGTTACATATTTGGTTTATGGAACGGTATCTGAGCTAATTTGAAACCCTTGTTTTATGCATCACCCCACCTCACCTTTCCCGTTAAGCAGCCATAGTGTGTTTTCTAAACGTGTGCCTCTGTTCTGTTTTGTAATTCAGTTCAAGTGTAGCGGTTTTTACATTCCCTCTATAAGTGATATCTTATGATAAGTGTCTTTTTCTCTGTGACTTATTTCACTTAGAATCGTCGTACCTAAATCCACTCATCATGCTGCTACTAGCCTTATGACGTTGATTTCATGGCTGAGTGATATTCCATTGTACATAAGGACCACAACTTCTTTATCCATTTTTCTCTTTCCTGGGATATTTAAGGTGTAACGAAGGGGAGGTTCTTGTCAACAGAGCAGCCCTAAACTTTGGGGTGCCTGTGTCTTGCTGATTTTTAGTTTTCCCAATTTATACGCCGATGAGTGGAAGTGCCCTATGCTCTCTAAGCTGAGTTTTTTAGATGTTTCAGGACACACCGTACACTTCTCCAGAGTGGCTGTTGGCAATTTACATCCCGCCCATCAGCGTAGCAAGGCTCCCGTTTCTCCATGGCCTGTCCTGCATTTCTGCTTTTGACACTTTATTCAGCATGGCCCTATTGACCGATGGGAAGCGAGACTTCTTTGGAGCGCTGATTTGCTTTTCCAGGTTGCTTGGTTGGCCATAAAGGGCGTATGCGTTTTTTCTTGAATATATTCAGGAAAAAACGCATACGCCCTTTTTGGCCAAGGGCATCATTGTCGAGGTTTTGCCGCTTTTCCTGTGCTTTGAAGGCGATTCGAATCTACCTCCTGAAATCTGTTTCCTGCAATTCTTCCTTGCTTTCAAAACCTCTTCGTTGCCTTCTCTCAATATATTTGTGGACGAGAGTTATCATTTATAACTATGCAGGTTTGTGAATTGCAGTGCCCCTGAGCTCCATTTGTCAAATCGCTTTCTTGGGAGCTGGCCGCAAAAGCGCAGGATTGCTTCAGGCCCTATTCTGGTTCCGGGCGGCAGGCTGAGCCTGTGGTTAATTCTTCTTCCTGATGGGAAAATAGAGTGACCTGTGCCTGTCCCAACACCTAGAGCTAGTCTCTCATTGGTTCCCCCTCTTCCCGTTCATCCTCAGGACAAATTGCAACCTGTACGGAACAGGAGGTTAAAGGTGCTGATTCTCCAAGGAGGGAGATTGCTAGTAAAGCGGCTGGAATGGCCAACCCGAGCACAAGGAGATGAGAAATGAGCTGCGTTTTAGAAACCTTTCTCGGTCACACGGTGTACCATCTTCTGGGTTTCTCATGCATGTTTTCGATGTAGGCAGATGCCCTTGAACCTGGAGATTTGGGACCCCTGGGATGGGTACCACGCAGTAGTACTTTAAAGGGTCTGCATTTGCTCCCCCAACCTCACCAAACCTCTCAGCCCTTGAGTGTCCACCCTTATGTCTCAATCAGCTGTGGGTCTAGATATGGTCAATCCAGGTGGCATCACAGCCCCTGAACGAATTTGGTAAGAATTTCTCTCTCTTTCACTGTCTTTGTTTCACGGGATTTTTAAAGTAATTGATTTTTATAATGGGGTTTAGCTGCTTTTCACTGCTGTGTTTCTGCCGCTTTACACCCACTTGACTCACTTACAGAGAGATATCAATATTTAGGTTTTAAGATACTTCCTAGTCAGATATGTTCTTGGGCAGTGAATAGGGGGTGTTGAGTCCAGTTCACTGAGCAAGGAGTAGGTCTTGTCTGTTACATATTTGGTTTATGGAACGGTATCTGAGCTAATTTGAAACCCTTGTTTTATGCATCACCCCACCTCACCTTTCCCGTTAAGCAGCCATAGTGTGTTTTCTAAACGTGTGCCTCTGTTCTGTTTTGTAATTCAGTTCAAGTGTAGCGGTTTTTACATTCCCTCTATAAGTGATATCTTATGATAAGTGTCTTTTTCTGTGGGACTTATTTCACTTAGAATCGTCGTACCTAAATCCACTCATCATGCTGCTACTAGCCTTATGACGTTGATTTCATGGCTGAGTTATATTCCATTGTACATACGGACCACAACTTCTTTATCCATTTTTCACTTTCCTGGGATATTTAAGGTGTAACGAAGGGGAGGTTCTTGTCAACAGAGCAGCCCTAAACTTTGGGGTGCCTGTGTCTTGCTGATTTTTAGTTTTCCCAATTTATACGCCCATGAGTGGAAGTGCCCTATGCTCTCTAAGCTGAGTTTTTTAGATGTTTCAGGACACACCGTACACTTCTCCAGAGTGGCTGTTGGCAATTTACATCCCGCCCATCAGCGTAGCAAGGCTCCCGTTTCTCCTTAGCCTGTCCTGCATTTCTGGTTTTGACAATTTATTCAGCATGGCCCTTTTGACCGATGGGAAGCGAGACTTCTTTGTAGCGCTGATTTGCCTTTCCAGGTTGCTCGGTTGGCCATAAAGGGCGTATGCGTTTTTTCCTGAATATATTCAGGAAAAAACGCATACGCCCTTTTTGGCCAAGGGCATCATTGTGGAGGTTTTGCCGCTTTTCTTGTGCTTTGAAGGCGATTCGAATCTACCTCCTGATATCTCTTTCCTGCAATTCTGGCTTGCTTTCAAATCCTCTTCGTTGCCTTCCCTCAATATATTTGTGGACGAGAGTTATCATTTATAACTCTGCAGGTTTGTGAATTGCAGTGCCCCTGAGCTCCATTTTTAACTCACTTTCTTGGGAGCTGGCCGCAAAAGCGCAGGATTGCTTCAGGCCCTATTCTGGTTCTGGGCTGCAGGCTGAGCCTGTGGTTAATTCTTCTTCCTGATGGGAAAATAGAGTGAGTTCTGCCTCTCCCAACACCTAGAGCTAGTCTCTCATTGGTTCCCCCTCTTCCTCTTCATCCTCAGGACAAATTGCAACCTGTACGGAACAGGAGGTTAGAGGTGCTGATTCTCCAAGGAGGGAGATTGCTAGTAAAGCGGCTGGAATGGCGAACCCGAGCACAAGGAGATGAGAAATGAGGTGCGTTTTAGAAACCTTTCCCGATCTCACGGTGTACCATCTTCTGGGTTTCTCATGCATGTTTTCGATGTAGGAAGATGCCCGTGAACCTGGAGATTTGGGACCCATGGGATGGGTACCACACAGTAGTACTTTAAAGGGTCTGCGTTTGCTCCCCCAACCTCACCAAACATCTCAGGCCCAAGAGTGTCCACACTTATTATGTCTCAATCAGCTGTGGGTCTAGATATGGTCAATCCAGGTGGCATCACAGCCCCTGAATGAATTTTGTAAGAATTTCTCTCTCTTTCACTGTCTTTGTTTCATGGGATTTTTAAAGTAATTGATTTTTATAATGGGGTTTAGCTGCTTTTCACTGCTGTGTTTCTGCCGCTTTACAACCACTTGACTCACTTACAGAGAGATATCAATATATAGGTTTTAAGATTCTTACTATTCAGATATATTCTTGGGCGGTGAATAGGGGGTGTTGAGTCCAGTTCACTGAGTAAGGAGTAGGTCTTTCTGTTACATATTGGGTTTATGGAACGGTATCTGAGCTAATTTGAAACCCTTGTTTTATGAATCACGCACCTCACCTTTTCCGTTAAGCAGCCATAGTGTGTTTTCTAAACGTGTGCCTCTGTTCTGTTTTGTAATTCAGTTCAAGTGTAGCGGTTTTTACATTCCCTCTATAAGTGATATCTTATGATAAGTGTCTTTTTCTCTGTGACTTATTTCACTTAGAATCGTCGTACCTAAATCCACTCATCATGCTGCTACTAGCCTTATGACGTTGATTTCATGGCTGAGTGATATTCCATTGTACATAAGGACCACAACTTCTTTATCCATTTTTCTCTTTCCTGGGATATTTAAGGTGTAACGAAGGGGAGGTTCTTGTCAACAGAGCAGCCCTAAACTTTGGGGTGCCTGTGTCTTGCTGATTTTTAGTTTTCCCAATTTATACGCCCATGAGTGGAAGTGCCCTATGCTCTCTAAGCTGAGTTTTTTAGATGTTTCAGGACACACCGTACACTTCTCCAGAGTGGCTGTTGGCAATTTACATCCCGCCCATCAGCGTAGCAAGGCTCCCGTTTCTCCATGGCCTGTCCTGCATTTCTGCTTTTGACACTTTATTCAGCATGGCCCTATTGACCGATGGGAAGCGAGACTTCTTTGGAGCGCTGATTTGCCTTTCCAGGTTGCTTGGTTGGCCATAAAGGGCGTATGCGTTTTTTCTTGAATATATTCAGGAAAAAACGCATACGCCCTTTTTGGCCAAGGGCATCATTGTCGAGGTTTTGCCGCTTTTCCTGTGCTTTGAAGGCGATTCGAATCTACCTCCTGAAATCTGTTTCCTGCAATTCTTCCTTGCTTTCAAAACCTCTTCGTTGCCTTCTCTCAATATATTTGTGGACGAGAGTTATCATTTATAACTATGCAGGTTTGTGAATTGCAGTGCCACTGAGCTCCATTTGTCAAATCGCTTTCTTGGGAGCTGGCCGCAAAAGCGCAGGATTGCTTCAGGCCCTATTCTGGTTCCGGGCGGCAGGCTGAGCCTGTGGTTAATTCTTCTTCCTGATGGGAAAATAGAGTGACCTGTGCCTGTCCCAACACCTAGAGCTAGTCTCTCATTGGTTCCCCCTCTTCCCGTTCATCCTCAGGACAAATTGCAACCTGTACGGAACAGGAGGTTAAAGGTGCTGATTCTCCAAGGAGGGAGATTGCTAGTAAAGCGGCTGGAATGGCCAACCCGAGCACAAGGAGATGAGAAATGAGCTGCGTTTTAGAAACCTTTCTCGGTCACACGGTGTACCATCTTCTGGGTTTCTCATGCATGTTTTCGATGTAGGCAGATGCCCTTGAACCTGGAGATTTGGGACCCCTGGGATGGGTACCACGCAGTAGTACTTTAAAGGGTCTGCATTTGCTCCCCCAACCTCACCAAACCTCTCAGCCCTTGAGTGTCCACCCTTATGTCTCAATCAGCTGTGGTTCTAGATATGGTCAATCCAGGTGGCATCACAGCCCCTGAACGAATTTGGTAAGAATTTCTCTCTCTTTCACTGTCTTTGTTTCACGGGATTTTTAAAGTAATTGATTTTTATAATGGGGTTTAGCTGCTTTTCACTGCTGTGTTTCTGCCGCTTTACACCCACTTGACTCACTTACAGAGAGATATCAATATTTAGGTTTTAAGATACTTCCTAGTCAGATATGTTCTTGGGCAGTGAATAGGGGGTGTTGAGTCCAGTTCACTGAGCAAGGAGTAGGTCTTGTCTGTTACATATTTGGTTTATGGAACGGTATCTGAGCTAATTTGAAACCCTTGTTTTATGCATCACCCCACCTCACCTTTCCCGTTAAGCAGCCATAGTGTGTTTTCTAAACGTGTGCCTCTGTTCTGTTTTGTAATTCAGTTCAAGTGTAGCGGTTTTTACATTCCCTCTATAAGTGATATCTTATGATAAGTGTCTTTTTCTCTGTGACTTATTTCACTTAGAATCGTCGTACCTAAATCCACTCATCATGCTGCTACTAGCCTTATGACGTTGATTTCATGGCTGAGTGATATTCCATTGTACATAAGGACCACAACTTCTTTATCCATTTTTCTCTTTCCTGGGATATTTAAGGTGTAACGAAGGGGAGGTTCTTGTCAACAGAGCAGCCCTAAACTTTGGGGTGCCTGTGTCTTGCTGATTTTTAGTTTTCCCAATTTATACGCCCATGAGTGGAAGTGCCCTATGCTCTCTAAGCTGAGTTTTTTAGATGTTTCAGGACACACCGTACACTTCTCCAGAGTGGCTGTTGGCAATTTACATCCCGCCCATCAGCGTAGCAAGGCTCCCGTTTCTCCATGGCCTGTCCTGCATTTCTGCTTTTGACACTTTATTCAGCATGGCCCTATTGACCGATGGGAAGCGAGACTTCTTTGGAGCGCTGATTTGCCTTTCCAGGTTGCTTGGTTGGCCATAAAGGGCGTATGCGTTTTTTCTTGAATATATTCAGGAAAAAACGCATACGCCCTTTTTGGCCAAGGGCATCATTGTCGAGGTTTTGCCGCTTTTCCTGTGCTTTGAAGGCGATTCGAATCTACCTCCTGAAATCTGTTTCCTGCAATTCTTCCTTGCTTTCAAAACCTCTTCGTTGCCTTCTCTCAATATATTTGTGGACGAGAGTTATCATTTATAACTCTGCAGGTTTGTGAATTGCAGTGCCCCTGAGCTCCATTTTTAACTCACTTTCTTGGGAGCTGGCCGCAAAAGCGCAGGATTGCTTCAGGCCCTATTCTGGTTCTGGGCTGCAGGCTGAGCCTGTGGTTAATTCTTCTTCCTGATGGGAAAATAGAGTGAGTTCTGCCTCTCCCAACACCTAGAGCTAGTCTCTCATTGGTTCCCCCTCTTCCTCTTCATCCTCAGGACAAATTGCAACCTGTACGGAACAGGAGGTTAGAGGTGCTGATTCTCCAAGGAGGGAGATTGCTAGTAAAGCGGCTGGAATGGCGAACCCAAGCACAAGGAGATGAGAAATGAGGTGCGTTTTAGAAACCTTTCCCGATCTCACGGTGTACCATCTTCTGGGTTTCTCATGCATGTTTTCGATGTAGGAAGATGCCCGTGAACCTGGAGATTTGGGACCCATGGGATGGGTACCACACAGTAGTACTTTAAAGGGTCTGCGTTTGCTCCCCCAACCTCACCAAACATCTCAGGCCCAAGAGTGTCCACCCTTATTATGTCTCAATCAGCTGTGGGTCTAGATATGGTCAATCCAGGTGGCATCACAGCCCCTGAATGAATTTTGTAAGAATTTCTCTCTCTTTCACTGTCTTTGTTTCATGGGATTTTTAAAGTAATTGATTTTTATAATGGGGTTTAGCTGCTTTTCACTGCTGTGTTTCTGCCGCTTTACAACCACTTGACTCACTTACAGAGAGATATCAATATATAGGTTTTAAGATTCTTACTATTCAGATATATTCTTGGGCGGTGAATAGGGGGTGTTGAGTCCAGTTCACTGAGTAAGGAGTAGGTCTTTCTGTTACATATTGGGTTTATGGAACGGTATCTGAGCTAATTTGAAACCCTTGTTTTATGAATCACGCACCTCACCTTTTCCGTTAAGCAGCCATAGTGTGTTTTCTAAACGTGTGCCTCTGTTCTGTTTTGTAATTCAGTTCAAGTGTAGCGGTTTTTACATTCCCTCTATAAGTGATATCTTATGATAAGTGTCTTTTTCTCTGTGACTTATTTCACTTAGAATCGTCGTACCTAAATCCACTCATCATGCTGCTACTAGCCTTATGACGTTGATTTCATGGCTGAGTGATATTCCATTGTACATAAGGACCACAACTTCTTTATCCATTTTTCTCTTTCCTGGGATATTTAAGGTGTAACGAAGGGGAGGTTCTTGTCAACAGAGCAGCCCTAAACTTTGGGGTGCCTGTGTCTTGCTGATTTTTAGTTTTCCCAATTTATACGCCCATGAGTGGAAGTGCCCTATGCTCTCTAAGCTGAGTTTTTTAGATGTTTCAGGACACACCGTACACTTCTCCAGAGTGGCTGTTGACAATTTACATCCCGCCCATCAGCGTAGCAAGGCTCCCGTTTCTCCATGGCCTGTCCTGCATTTCTGCTTTTGACACTTTATTCAGCATGGCCCTATTGACCGATGGGAAGCGAGACTTCTTTGGAGCGCTGATTTGCCTTTCCAGGTTGCTTGGTTGGCCATAAAGGGCGTATGCGTTTTTTCTTGAATATATTCAGGAAAAAACGCATACGCCCTTTTTGGCCAAGGGCATCATTGTCGAGGTTTTGCCGCTTTTCCTGTGCTTTGAAGGCGATTCGAATCTACCTCCTGAAATCTGTTTCCTGCAATTCTTCCTTGCTTTCAAAACCTCTTCGTTGCCTTCTCTCAATATATTTGTGGACGAGAGTTATCATTTATAACTATGCAGGTTTGTGAATTGCAGTGCCACTGAGCTCCATTTGTCAAATCGCTTTCTTGGGAGCTGGCCGCAAAAGCGCAGGATTGCTTCAGGCCCTATTCTGGTTCCGGGCGGCAGGCTGAGCCTGTGGTTAATTCTTCTTCCTGATGGGAAAATAGAGTGACCTGTGCCTGTCCCAACACCTAGAGCTAGTCTCTCATTGATTCCCCCTCTTCCCGTTCATCCTCAGGACAAATTGCAACCTGTACGGAACAGGAGGTTAAAGGTGCTGATTCTCCAAGGAGGGAGATTGCTAGTAAAGCGGCTGGAATGGCCAACCCGAGCACAAGGAGATGAGAAATGAGCTGCGTTTTAGAAACCTTTCTCGGTCACACGGTGTACCATCTTCTGGGTTTCTCATGCATGTTTTCGATGTAGGCAGATGCCCTTGAACCTGGAGATTTGGGACCCCTGGGATGGGTACCACGCAGTAGTACTTTAAAGGGTCTGCGTTTGCTCCCCCAACCTCACCAAACCTCTCAGCCCTTGAGTGTCCACCCTTATGTCTCAATCAGCTGTGGGTCTAGATATGGTCAATCCAGGTGGCATCACAGCCCCTGAACGAATTTGGTAAGAATTTCTCTCTCTTTCACTGTCTTTGTTTCACGGGATTTTTAAAGTAATTGATTTTTATAATGGGGTTTAGCTGCTTTTCACTGCTGTGTTTCTGCCGCTTTACACCCACTTGACTCACTTACAGAGAGATATCAATATATAGGTTTTAAGATACTTCCTAGTCAGATATGTTCTTGGGCAGTGAATAGGGGGTGTTGAGTCCAGTTCACTGAGCAAGGAGTAGGTCTTGTCTGTTACATATTTGGTTTATGGAACGGTATCTGAGCTAATTTGAAACCCTTGTTTTATGCATCACCCCACCTCACCTTTCCCGTTAAGCAGCCATAGTGTGTTTTCTAAACGTGTGCCTCTGTTCTGTTTTGTAATTCAGTTCAAGTGTAGCGGTTTTTACATTCCCTCTATAAGTGATATCTTATGATAAGTGTCTTTTTCTGTGGGACTTATTTCACTTAGAATCGTCGTACCTAAATCCACTCATCATGCTGCTACTAGCCTTATGACGTTGATTTCATGGCTGAGTTATATTCCATTGTACATACGGACCACAACTTCTTTATCCATTTTTCACTTTCCTGGGATATTTAAGGTGTAACGAAGGGGAGGTTCTTGTCAACAGAGCAGCCCTAAACTTTGGGGTGCCTGTGTCTTGCTGATTTTTAGTTTTCCCAATTTATACGCCCATGAGTGGAAGTGCCCTATGCTCTGTAAGCTGAGTTTTTTAGATGTTTCAGGACACACCGTACACTTCTCCAGAGTGGCTGTTGGCAATTTACATCCCGCCCATCAGCGTAGCAAGGCTCCCGTTTCTCCATGGCCTGTCCTGCATTTCTGCTTTTGACACTTTATTCAGCATGGCCCTATTGACCGATGGGAAGCGAGACTTCTTTGGAGCGCTGATTTGCCTTTCCAGGTTGCTTGGTTGGCCATAAAGGGCGTATGCGTTTTTTCTTGAATATATTCAGGAAAAAACGCATACGCCCTTTTTGGCCAAGGGCATCATTGTCGAGGTTTTGCCGCTTTTCCTGTGCTTTGAAGGCGATTCGAATCTACCTCCTGAAATCTGTTTCCTGCAATTCTTCCTTGCTTTCAAAACCTCTTCGTTGCCTTCTCTCAATATATTTGTGGACGAGAGTTATCATTTATAACTATGCAGGTTTGTGAATTGCAGTGCCCCTGAGCTCCATTTGTCAAATCGCTTTCTTGGGAGCTGGCCGCAAAAGCGCAGGATTGCTTCAGGCCCTATTCTGGTTCCGGGCGGCAGGCTGAGCCTGTGGTTAATTCTTCTTCCTGATGGGAAAATAGAGTGACCTGTGCCTGTCCCAACACCTAGAGCTAGTCTCTCATTGGTTCCCCCTCTTCCCGTTCATCATCAGGACAAATTGCAACCTGTACGGAACAGGAGGTTAAAGGTGCTGATTCTCCAAGGAGGGAGATTGCTAGTAAAGCGGCTGGAATGGCCAACCCAAGCACAAGGAGATGAGAAATGAGCTGCGTTTTAGAAACCTTTCTCGGTCACACGGTGTACCATCTTCTGGGTTTCTCATGCATGTTTTCGATGTAGGCAGATGCCCTTGAACCTGGAGATTTGGGACCCCTGGGATGGGTACCACGCAGTAGTACTTTAAAGGGTCTGCATTTGCTCCCCCAACCTCACCAAACCTCTCAGCCCTTGAGTGTCCACCCTTATGTCTCAATCAGCTGTGGGTCTAGATATGGTCAATCCAGGTGGCATCACAGCCCCTGAACGAATTTGGTAAGAATTTCTCTCTCTTTCACTGACTTTGTTTCACGGGATTTTTAAAGTAATTGATTTTTATAATGGGGTTTAGCTGCTTTTCACTGCTGTGTTTCTGCCGCTTTACACCCACTTGACTCACTTACAGAGAGATATCAATATATAGGTTTTAAGATACTTCCTAGTCAGATATATTCTTGGGCAGTGAATAGGGGGTGTTGACTCAGTTCACTGAGCAAGGAGTAGGTCTTGTCTGTTACATATTTGGTTTATGGAACGGTATCTGAGCTAATTTGAAACCCTTGTTTTATGCATCACCCCACCTCACCTTTCCCGTTAAGCAGCCATAGTGTGTTTTCTAAACGTGTGCCTCTGTTCTGTTTTGTAATTCAGTTCAAGTGTAGCGGTTTTTACATTCCCTCTATAAGTGATATCTTATGATAAGTGTCTTTTTCTCTGTGACTTATTTCACTTAGAATCGTCGTACCTAAATCCACTCATCATGCTGCTACTAGCCTTATGACGTTGATTTCATGGCTGAGTGATATTCCATTGTACATAAGGACCACAACTTCTTTATCCATTTTTCTCTTTCCTGGGATATTTAAGGTGTAACGAAGGGGAGGTTCTTGTCAACAGAGCAGCCCTAAACTTTGGGGTGCCTGTGTCTTGCTGATTTTTAGTTTTCCCAATTTATACGCCCATGAGTGGAAGTGCCCTATGCTCTCTAAGCTGAGTTTTTTAGATGTTTCAGGACACACCGTACACTTCTCCAGAGTGGCTGTTGGCAATTTACATCCCGCCCATCAGCGTAGCAAGGCTCCCGTTTCTCCATGGCCTGTCCTGCATTTCTGCTTTTGGCACTTTATTCAGCATGGCCCTATTGACCGATGGGAAGCGAGACTTCTTTGGAGCGCTGATTTGCCTTTCCAGGTTGCTTGGTTGGCCATAAAGGGCGTATGCGTTTTTTCTTGAATATATTCAGGAAAAAACGCATACGCCCTTTTTGGCCAAGGGCATCATTGTCGAGGTTTTGCCGCTTTTCCTGTGCTTTGAAGGCGATTCGAATCTACCTCCTGAAATCTGTTTCCTGCAATTCTTCCTTGCTTTCAAAACCTCTTCGTTGCCTTCTCTCAATATATTTGTGGACGAGAGTTATCATTTATAACTATGCAGGTTTGTGAATTGCAGTGCCACTGAGCTCCATTTGTCAAATCGCTTTCTTGGGAGCTGGCCGCAAAAGCGCAGGATTGCTTCAGGCCCTATTCTGGTTCCGGGCGGCAGGCTGAGCCTGTGGTTAATTCTTCTTCCTGATGGGAAAATAGAGTGACCTGTGCCTGTCCCAACACCTAGAGCTAGTCTCTCATTGGTTCCCCCTCTTCCCGTTCATCCTCAGGACAAATTGCAACCTGTACGGAACAGGAGGTTAAAGGTGCTGATTCTCCAAGGAGGGAGATTGCTAGTAAAGCGGCTGGAATGGCCAACCCGAGCACAAGGAGATGAGAAATGAGCTGCGTTTTAGAAACCTTTCTCGGTCACACGGTGTACCATCTTCTGGGTTTCTCATGCATGTTTTCGATGTAGGCAGATGCCCTTGAACCTGGAGATTTGGGACCCCTGGGATGGGTACCACGCAGTAGTACTTTAAAGGGTCTGCATTTGCTCCCCCAACCTCACCAAACCTCTCAGCCCTTGAGTGTCCACCCTTATGTCTCAATCAGCTGTGGTTCTAGATATGGTCAATCCAGGTGGCATCACAGCCCCTGAACGAATTTGGTAAGAATTTCTCTCTCTTTCACTGTCTTTGTTTCACGGGATTTTTAAAGTAATTGATTTTTATAATGGGGTTTAGCTGCTTTTCACTGCTGTGTTTCTGCCGCTTTACACCCACTTGACTCACTTACAGAGAGATATCAATATTTAGGTTTTAAGATACTTCCTAGTCAGATATGTTCTTGGGCAGTGAATAGGGGGTGTTGAGTCCAGTTCACTGAGCAAGGAGTAGGTCTTGTCTGTTACATATTTGGTTTATGGAACGGTATCTGAGCTAATTTGAAACCCTTGTTTTATGCATCACCCCACCTCCCCTTTCCCGTTAAGCAGCCATAGTGTGTTTTCTAAACGTGTGCCTCTGTTCTGTTTTGTAATTCAGTTCAAGTGTAGCGGTTTTTACATTCCCTCTATAAGTGATATCTTATGATAAGTGTCTTTTTCTCTGTGACTTATTTCACTTAGAATCGTCGTACCTAAATCCACTCATCATGCTGCTACTAGCCTTATGACGTTGATTTCATGGCTGAGTGATATTCCATTGTACATAAGGACCACAACTTCTTTATCCATTTTTCTCTTTCCTGGGATATTTAAGGTGTAACGAAGGGGAGGTTCTTGTCAACAGAGCAGCCCTAAACTTTGGGGTGCCTGTGTCTTGCTGATTTTTAGTTTTCCCAATTTATACGCCCATGAGTGGAAGTGCCCTATGCTCTCTAAGCTGAGTTTTTTAGATGTTTCAGGACACACCGTACACTTCTCCAGAGTGGCTGTTGGCAATTTACATCCCGCCCATCAGCGTAGCAAGGCTCCCGTTTCTCCATGGCCTGTCCTGCATTTCTGCTTTTGACACTTTATTCAGCATGGCCCTATTGACCGATGGGAAGCGAGACTTCTTTGGAGCGCTGATTTGCCTTTCCAGGTTGCTTGGTTGGCCATAAAGGGCGTATGCGTTTTTTCTTGAATATATTCAGGAAAAAACGCATACGCCCTTTTTGGCCAAGGGCATCATTGTCGAGGTTTTGCCGCTTTTCCTGTGCTTTGAAGGCGATTCGAATCTACCTCCTGAAATCTGTTTCCTGCAATTCTTCCTTGCTTTCAAAACCTCTTCGTTGCCTTCTCTCAATATATTTGTGGACGAGAGTTATCATTTATAACTCTGCAGGTTTGTGAATTGCAGTGCCCCTGAGCTCCATTTTTAACTCACTTTCTTGGGAGCTGGCCGCAAAAGCGCAGGATTGCTTCAGGCCCTATTCTGGTTCTGGGCTGCAGGCTGAGCCTGTGGTTAATTCTTCTTCCTGATGGGAAAATAGAGTGAGTTCTGCCTCTCCCAACACCTAGAGCTAGTCTCTCATTGGTTCCCCCTCTTCCTCTTCATCCTCAGGACAAATTGCAACCTGTACGGAACAGGAGGTTAGAGGTGCTGATTCTCCAAGGAGGGAGATTGCTAGTAAAGCGGCTGGAATGGCGAACCCAAGCACAAGGAGATGAGAAATGAGGTGCGTTTTAGAAACCTTTCCCGATCTCACGGTGTACCATCTTCTGGGTTTCTCATGCATGTTTTCGATGTAGGAAGATGCCCGTGAACCTGGAGATTTGGGACCCATGGGATGGGTACCACACAGTAGTACTTTAAAGGGTCTGCGTTTGCTCCCCCAACCTCACCAAACATCTCAGGCCCAAGAGTGTCCACCCTTATTATGTCTCAATCAGCTGTGGGTCTAGATATGGTCAATCCAGGTGGCATCACAGCCCCTGAATGAATTTTGTAAGAATTTCTCTCTCTTTCACTGTCTTTGTTTCATGGGATTTTTAAAGTAATTGATTTTTATAATGGGGTTTAGCTGCTTTTCACTGCTGTGTTTCTGCCGCTTTACAACCACTTGACTCACTTACAGAGAGATATCAATATATAGGTTTTAAGATTCTTACTATTCAGATATATTCTTGCGCGGTGAATAGGGGGTGTTGAGTCCAGTTCACTGAGCAAGGAGTAGGTCTTTCTGTTACATATTGGGTTTATGGAACGGTATCTGAGCTAATTTGAAACCCTTGTTTTATGAATCACGCACCTCACCTTTTCCGTTAAGCAGCCATAGTGTGTTTTCTAAACGTGTGCCTCTGTTCTGTTTTGTAGTTCAGTTCAAGTGTAGCGGTTTTTACATTCCCTGTATAAGTGATATCTTATGATAAGTGTCTTTTTCTGTGTGACTTATTTCACTTAGAATTGTCGTACCTAAATCCACTCATCATGCTGCTACTAGCCTTATGACGTTGATTTCATGGCTGAGTGATATTCCATTGTACATAAGGACCAGAACTTCTTTATCCATTTTTCTCTTTCCTGGGATATTTAAGGTGTAACGAAGGGGAGGTTCTTGTCAACAGAGCAGCCCTAAACTTTGGGGTGCCTGTGTCTTCCTGATTTTTAGTTTTCCCAATTTATACGCTCATGAGTGGAAGGGCCCTATGCTCTCTAAGCTGAGTTTTTTAGATGTTTCAGAACACACCATACACTTCTCCAGAGTGGTTGTTGGCAGTTTACATCCCGCCCATCAGCGTAGCAAGGCTCCCGTTTCTCCTTGGCCTGTCCTACATTTCTGGTTTTGACACTTTATTCAGCATGGCCCTTTTGACCGATGGGAAACGAGACTTCTTTGTAGCGCTGATT
Source organism: Balaenoptera acutorostrata (assembly GCF_949987535.1). Classification (NCBI taxonomy): domain Eukaryota; kingdom Metazoa; phylum Chordata; class Mammalia; order Artiodactyla; family Balaenopteridae; genus Balaenoptera; species Balaenoptera acutorostrata. The sequence continues at coordinate 62,219 of NW_026646745.1, forward strand.
TGCCTTTCCAGGTTGCTTGGTTGGCCAAAAAGGGCGTATGCGTTTGTTCCTGAATATATTCAGGAAAAAACGCATACGCCCTTTTTGGCCAAGGGCATCATTGTGGAGGTTTTGCCGCTTTTCTTGTGCTTTGAAGGCGATTCGAATCTACCTCCTGATATCTCTTTCCTGCAATTCTGGCTTGCTTTCAAATCCTCTTCGTTGCCTTCCCTCGATATATTTGTGGACGAGAGTTATCATTTATAACTCTGCAGGTTTGTGAATTGCAGTGCCCCTGAGCTCCTTTTTTAACTCGCTTTCTTGGGAGCTGGCCGCAAAAGCGCAGGATTGCTTCAGGCCCTATTCTGGTTCTGGGCTGCAGGCTGAGCCTGTGGTTAATTCTTCTTCCTGATGGGAAAATAGAGTGAGTTCTGCCTCTCCCAACACCTAGAGCTAGTCTCTCATTGGTTCCCCCTCTTCCCATTCATCCTCAGGACAAATTGCAACCTGTACGGAACAGGAGGTTAAAGGTGCTGATTCTCCAAGGAGGGAGATTGCTAGTAAAGCGGCTGGAATGGCGAACCCGAGCACAAGGAGATGAGAAATGAGGTGCGTTTTAGAAACCTTTCCCGATCACACGGTGTACCACCTTCTGGGTTTCTCATGCATGTTTTCGATGTAGGAAGATGCCCTTGAACCTGGAGATTTGGGACCCATGGGATGGGTACCACGCAGTAGTACTTTAAAGGGTCTGCGTTTGCTTCCCCAACCTCACCAAACCTCTCAGCCCCTGAGTGTCCACCCTTATGTCTCAATCAGCTGTGGGTCTAGATATGGTCAATCCAGATGGCATCACAGCCCCTGAACGAATTTGGTAAGAATTTCTCTCTCTTTCACTGTCTTTGTTTCACGGGTTTTTTAAAGTAATGGTTTTTTTTTTAATATAAGCAAATTTTTTTTTAAGATTTCTTTAGTGATTGATTGATTGATTGATTGCTATGTTGGGTCTTCGTTTCTGTGCTAGGGCTTTCTCCAGTTGTGGCAAGTGGGGGCCACTCTTCATCGCGGTGCGCGGGCCTCTCACTATTGTGGCCTCTCTTGTTTGCGGAGCACAGGCTCCAGACGCGCAGGCTCAGTAGTTGTGGCTCACGGGCCTAGTTGCTCCACGGCATGTGGGATCTTCCCAGACTAGGGCTCGAACCCGTGTTTCCTGCATTAGCAGGCAGATTCTCAACCACTGCGCAACCAGGGAAGCCCAGTAATTGATTTTTATAATGGGGTTTAGCTGCTTTTCACTGCTGTGTTTATGCCGCTTTACATCCACATGTCTCACTTACAGAGAGATATCAATACATAGGTTTTAAGATTCTTACTAGTCAGATATATTCTAGGGCGGTGAATAGGGGGTGTTGAGTGCAGTTCACTGAGCAAGGAGTAGGTCTTGTTTATTACATATTGGGTTTATGGAACGGTATCTGAGCTAATTTCAAACCCTTGTTTTATGCATCACCCCACCTCTCTTTTCCCGTTAAGCAGCCATAGTGTGTTTTCTAAACGTGTGACTCTGTTCTGTTTTGTAATTCAGTTCAAGTGTAGCGGTTTTTACATTCCCTCTAAAAGTGATATCTTAGGATCACTGTCTTTTTCTGTGTGACTTATTTCACTTAGAATCGTCGTACCTAAATCCACTCATCATGCTGCTACTAGCCTTATGACGTTGATTTCATGGCTGAGTGATATTCCATTGTACATAAGGACCACAACTTCTTTATCGATTTTCCTGTTTCCTGGGATATTTAAGGTGTAACGAAGTGGAGGTTCTTGTCAACAGAGCAGCCCTAAACTTTGGGGTGCCTGTGTCTTGCTGATTTTTAGTTTTCCCAATTTATACGCCCATGAGTGGAAGTGCCCTATGCTCTGTAAGCTGAGTTTTTTAGATGTTTCAGGACACACCGTACACTTCTCCAGAGTGGCTGTTGCCAATTTTCATCCCGCCCATCAGCGTAGCAAGGCTCCCGTTTCTCCTTGGCCTGTCTTGCATTTCTGGTTTTGACACTTTATTCAGCATGGCCCTTTTGACCGATGGGAAGCGAGACTCCTTTGGAGCGCTGATTTGCCTTTCCAGGTTGCTTGGTTGGCCAAAAAGGGCGTATGCGTTTGTTCCTGAATATATTCAGGAACAAACGCATACGCCCTTTTTGGCCAAGGGCATCATTGTGGAGGTTTTGCCGCTTTTCTTGTGCTTTGAAGGCGATTCGAATCTACCTCCTGATATCTCTTTCCTGCAATTCTGGCTTGCTTTCAAATCCTCTTCGTTGCCTTCCCTCAATATATTTGTGGACGAGAGTTGTCATTTATAACTCTGCAGGTTTGTGAATTGCAGTGCCCCTGAGCTCCATTTGTCAAATCGCTTTCTTGGGAGCTGGCCGCAAAAGCGCAGGATTGCTTCAGGCCCTATTCTGGTTCTGGGCTGCAGGCTGAGCCTGTGGTTAATTCTTCTTCCTGATGGGAAAATAGAGTGAGTTCTGCCTCTCCCAACACCTAGAGCTAGTCTCTCATTTTTTCCCCCTCTTCCCATTCATCCTCAGGACAAATTGCAACCTGTACGGAACAGGAGGTTAAAGGTGCTGATTCTCCAAGGAGGGAGATTGCTAGTAAAGCGGCTGGAATGGCGAACCCGAGCACAAGGAGATGAGAAATGAGGTGCGTTTTAGAAACCTTTCCCGATCACACGGTGTACCACCTTCTGGGTTTCTCATGCATGTTTTCGATGTAGGAAGATGCCCTTGAACCTGGAGATTTGGGACCCATGGGATGGGTACCACGCAGTAGTACTTTAAAGGGTCTGCGTTTGCTTCCCCAACCTCACCAAACCTCTCAGCCCCTGAGTGTCCACCCTTATGTCTCAATCAGCTGTGGGTCTAGATATGGTCAATCCAGATGGCATCACAGCCCCTGAACGAATTTGGTAAGAATTTCTCTCTCTTTCACTGTCTTTGTTTCACGGGTTTTTTAAAGTAATGGTTTTTTTTTTAATATAAGCAAATTTTTTTTTAAGATTTCTTTAGTGATTGATTGATTGATTGATTGCTATGTTGGGTCTTCGTTTCTGTGCTAGGGCTTTCTCCAGTTGTGGCAAGTGGGGGCCACTCTTCATCGTGGTGCGCGGGCCTCTCACTATTGTGGCCTCTCTTGTTTGCGGAGCACAGGCTCCAGACGCGCAGGCTCAGTAGTTGTGGCTCACGGGCCTAAGTTGCTCCACGGCATGTGGGATCTTCCCAGACTAGGGCTCGAACCCGTGTTTCCTGCATTAGCAGGCAGATTCTCAACCACTGCGGAACCAGGGAAGCCCAGTAATTGATTTTTATAATGGGGTTTAGCTGCTTTTCACTGCTGTGTTTATGCCGCTTTACATCCACATGTCTCACTTACAGAGAGATATCAATACATAGGTTTTAAGATTCTTACTAGTCAGATATATTCTAGGGCGGTGAATAGGGGGTGTTGAGTGCAGTTCACTGAGCAAGGAGTAGGTCTTGTTTATTACATATTGGGTTTATGGAACGGTATCTGAGCTAATTTCAAACCCTTGTTTTATGCATCACCCCACCTCTCTTTTCCCGTTAAGCAGCCATAGTGTGTTTTCTAAACGTGTGACTCTGTTCTGTTTTGTAATTCAGTTCAAGTGTAGCGGTTTTTACATTCCCTCTAAAAGTGATATCTTAGGATCACTGTCTTTTTCTGTGTGACTTATTTCACTTAGAATCGTCGTACCTAAATCCACTCATCATGCTGCTACTAGCCTTATGACGTTGATTTCATGGCTGAGTGATATTCAATTGTACATAAGGACCACAACTTCTTTATCGATTTTCCTGTTTCCTGGGATATTTAAGGTGTAACGAAGTGGAGGTTCTTGTCAACAGAGCAGCCCTAAACTTTGGGGTGCCTGTGTCTTGCTGATTTTTAGTTTTCCCAATTTATACGCCCATGAGTGGAAGTGCCCTATGCTCTGTAAGCTGAGTTTTTTAGATGTTTCAGGACACACCGTACACTTCTCCAGAGTGGCTGTTGCCAATTTTCATCCCGCCCATCAGCGTAGCAAGGCTCCCGTTTCTCCTTGGCCTGTCTTGCATTTCTGGTTTTGACACTTTATTCAGCATGGCCCTTTTGACCGATGGGAAGCGAGACTTCTTTGTAGCGCTGATTTGCCTTTCCAGGTTGCTTGGTTGGCCAAAAAGGGCGTATGCGTTTTTTCCTGAATATATTCAGGAACAAACGCATACGCCCTTTTTGGCCAAGGGCATCATTGTCGAGGTTTTGCCGCTTTTCCTGTGCTTTAATGGCGATTCGAATCTACCTCCTGAAATCTGTTTCCTGCAATTCTGCCTTGCTTTCAAATCCTCTTCGTTGCCTTCCCTCAATATATTTGTGGACGGGAGTTATCATTTATAACTCTGCAGGTTTGTGAATTGCAGTGCCCCTGAGCTCCATTTTTCAACTCGCTTTCTTGGGAGCTGGCCGCAAAAGCGCAGGATTGCTTCAGGCCCTATTCTGGTTCCGGGCGGCAGGCTGAGCCTGTGGTTAATTCTTCTTCCTGTTGGGAAAATAGAGTGGCCTGTGCCTGTCCCAACACCTAGAGCTAGTCTCTCATTGGTTCCCCCTCTTCCCGTTCATCCTCAGGACAAATTGCAACTTGTTCGGAACAGGAGGTTAAAGGTGCTGATTCTCCAAGGAGGGAGATTGCTAGTAAAGCGGCTGGAATGGCCAACCCGAGCACAAGGAGATGAGAAATGAGGTGCGTTTTAGAAACCTTTCCCGATCACACGGTGTACCATCTTCTGGGTTTCTCATGCATGTTTTCGATGTAGGAAGATGCCCTTGCACCTGGAGATTTGGGACCCATGGGATGGGTACCACGCAGTAGTACTTTAAAGGGTCTGCGTTTGCTCCCCCAACCTCACCAAACATCTCAGGCCCAAGAGTGTCCACCCTTATGTCTCAATCAGCTGTGGGTCTAGATATGGTCAATCCAGGTGGCATCACAGCCCCTGAATGAATTTTGTAAGAATTTCTCTCTCTTTCACTGTCTTTGTTTCATGGGATTTTTAAAGTAATTGATTTTTATAATGGGGTTTAGCTGCTTTTCACTGCTGTGTTTCTGCCGCTTTACACCCACTTGACTCACTTATAGAGAGATATCAATATATAGGTTTTAAGATTCTTACTATTCAGATATATTCTTGGGCGGTGAATAGGGGGTGTTGAGTCCAGTTCACTGAGCAAGGAGTACGTCTTTTTGTTACATATTGGGTTTATGGAACGGTATCTGAGCTAATTTGAAACCCTTGTTTTATGAATCACGCACCTCACCTTTTCCGTTAAGCAGCCATAGTGTGTTTTCTAAACGTGTGCCTCTGTTCTGTTTTGTAATTCAGTTCAAGTGTAGCGGTTTTTACATTCCCTCTATAAGTGATATCTTATGATAAGTGTCTTTTTCTGTGTGACTTATTTCACTTAGAATTGTCGTACCTAAATCCACTCATCATGCTGCTACTAGCCTTATGACATTGATTTCATGGCTGAGTGATATTCCTTTGTACATAAGGACCAGAACTTCTTTATCCATTTTTCTCTTTCCTGGGATATTTAAGGTGTAACGAAGGGGAGGTTCTTGTCAACAGAGCAGCCCTAAATTTTGGGGTGCCTGTGTCTTCCTGATTTTTATTTTTCCCAATTTATACGCTCATGAGTGGAAGGGCCCTATGCTCTCTAAGCTGAGTTTTTTAGATGTTTCAGAACACACCGTACACTTCTCCAGAGTGGCTGTTGGCAATTTACATCCCGCCCATCAGCGTAGCAAGGCTCCCGTTTCTCCATGGCCTGTCCTGCATTTCTGCTTTTGACACTTTATTCAGCATGGCCCTTTTGACCGATGGGAAGCGAGACTTCTTTGGAGCGCTGATTTGCCTTTCCAGGTTGCTTGGTTGGCCATAAAGGGCGTATGCGTTTTTTCTTGAATATATTCAGGAAAAAACGCATACGCCCTTTTTGGCCAAGGGCATCATTGTCGAGGTTTTGCCGCTTTTCCTGTGCTTTGAAGGCGATTCGAATCTACCTCCTGAAATCTGTTTCCTGCAATTCTTCCTTGCTTTCAAAACCTCTTCGTTGCCTTCTCTCAATATATTTGTGGACGAGAGTTATCATTTATAACTCTGCAGGTTTGTGAATTGCAGTGCCCCTGAGCTCCATTTGTCAAACCGCTTTCTTGGGAGCTGGCCGCAAAAGCGCAGGATTGCTTCAGGCCCTATTCTGGTTCCGGGCGGCAGGCTGAGCCTGTGGTTAATTCTTCTTCCTGATGGGAAAATAGAGTGACCTGTGCCTGTCCCAACACCTAGAGCTAGTCTCTCATTGGTTCCCCCGCTTCCCGTTCATCCTCAGGACAAATTGCAACCTGTACGGAACAGGAGGTTAAAGGTGCTGATTCTCCAAGGAGGGAGATTGCTAGTAAAGCGGCTGGAATGGCCAACCCGAGCACAAGGAGATGAGAAATGAGCTGCGTTTTAGAAACCTTTCCCGATCACACGGTGTACCATCTTCTGGGTTTCTCATGCATGTTTTCGATGTAGGAAGATGCCCTTGAACCTGGAGATTTGGGACCCCTGGGATGGGTACCACGCAGTAGTACTTTAAAGGGTCTGCATTTGCTCCCCCAACCTCACCAAACCTCTCAGCCCTTGAGTGTCCACCCTTATGTCTCAATCAGCTGTGGGTCTAGATATGGTCAATCCAGGTGGCATCACAGCCCCTGAACGAATTTGGTAAGAATTTCTCTCTCTTTCACTGTCTTTGTTTCACGGGATTTTTAAAGTAAGTGATTTTTATAATGCGGTTTAGCTGCTTTTCACTGCTGTGTTTCTGCCGCTTTACACCCACTTGACTCACTTACAGAGGGATATCAATATATAGGTTTTAAGATTCTTCCTAGTCAGATATATTCTTGCGTGGTGAATAGGGGGTGTTGAGTCCAGTTCACTGAGCAAGGAGTAGGTCTTTCTGTTACATATTGGGTTTATAGAACGGTATCTGAGCTAATTTGAAACCCTTGTTTTATGAATCACGCACCTCACCTTTTCCGTTAAGCAGCCATAGTGTGTTTTCTAAACGTGTGCCTCTGTTCTGTTTTGTAATTCAGTTCAAGTGTAGCGGTTTTTACATTCCCTCTATAAGTGATATCTTATGATAAGTGTCTTTTTCTGTGTGACTTATTTCACTGAGAATTGTCGTACCTAAATCCACTCATCATGCTGCTACTAGCCTTATGACGTTGATTTCATGGCTGAGTGATATTCCTTTGTACATAAGGACCAGAACTTCTTTATCCATTTTTCTCTTTCCTGGGATATTTAAGGTGTAACGAAGGGGAGGTTCTTGTCAACAGAGCAGCCCTAAACTTTGGGGTGCCTGTGTCTTCCTGATTTTTAGTTTTCCCAATTTATACGCGCATGAGTGGAAGGGCCCTATGGTCTGTAAGCTGAGTTTTTTAGATGTTTCAGAACACACCGTACACTTCTCCAGAGTGGCTGTTGGCAATTTACATCCCGCCCATCAGCGTAGCGAGGCTCCCGTTTCTCCATGGCCTGTCCTGCATTTCTGCTTTTGACACTTTATTCAGCATGGCCCTTTTGACCGATGGGAAGCGAGATTTCTTTGGAGCGCTGATTTGCCTTTCCAGGTTGCTTGGTTGGCCATAAAGGGCGTATGCGTTTTTTCCTGAATATATTCAGGAAAAAACGCATACGCCCTTTTTGGCCAAGGGCATCATTGTCGAGGTTTTGCAGCTTTTCCTGTGCTTTGAAGGCGATTCGAATCCACCTCCTGAAATCTGTTTCCTGCAATTCTTCCTTGCTTTCAAAACCTCTTCGTTGCCTTCTCTCAATATATTTGTGGACGAGAGTTATCATTTATAACTCTGCAGGTTTGTGAATTGCAGTGCCCCTGAGCTCCATTTGTCAAATCGCTTTCTTGGGAGCTGGCCGCAAAAGCGCAGGATTGCTTCAGGCCCTATTCTGGTTCCGGGCGGCAGGCTGAGCCTGTGGTTAATTCTTCTTCCTGATGGGAAAATTGAGTGACCTGTGCCTGTCCCAACACCTAGAGCTAGTCTCTCATTGGTTCCCCCGCTTCCCGTTCATCCTCAGGACAAATTGCAACCTGTACGGAACAGGAGGTTAAAGGTGCTGATTCTCCAAGGAGGGAGATTGCTAGTAAAGCGGCTGGAATGGCCAACCCGAGCACAAGGAGATGAGAAATGAGCTGCGTTTTAGAAACCTTTCCCGATCACACGGTGTACCATCTTCTGGGTTTCTCATGCATGTTTTCGATGTAGGCAGATGCCCTTGAACCTGGAGATTTGGGACCCCTGGGATGGGTACCACGCAGTAGTACTTTAAAGGGTCTGCATTTGCTCCCCCAACCTCACCAAACCTCTCAGCCCTTGAGTGTCCACCCTTATGTCTCAATCAGCTGTGGGTCTAGATATGGTCAATCCAGGTGGCATCACAGCCCCTGAACGAATTTGGTAAGAATTTCTCTCTCTTTCACTGTCTTTGTTTCACGGGATTTTTAAAGTAAGTGATTTTTATAATGCGGTTTAGCTGCTTTTCACTGCTGTGTTTCTGCCGCTTTAAACCCACTTGACTCACTTACAGAGAGATATCAATATATAGGTTTTAAGATTCTTCCTAGTCAGATATATTCTTGCGTGGTGAATAGGGGGTGTTGAGTCCAGTTCACTGAGCAAGGAGTAGGTCTTTCTGTTACATATTGGGTTTATGGAACGGTATCTGAGCTAATTTGAAACCCTTGTTTTATGAATCACGCACCTCACCTTTTCCGTTAAGCAGCCATAGTGTGTTTTCTAAACGTGTGCCTCTGTTCTGTTTTGTAATTCAGTTCAAGTGTAGCGGTTTTTACATTCCCTCTATAAGTGATATCTTATGATAAGTGTCTTTTTCTGTGTGACTTATTTCACTTAGAATTGTCGTACCTAAATCCACTCATCATGCTGCTACTAGCCTTATGACGTTGATTTCATGGCTGAGTGATATTCCATTGTACACACGGACCACAACTTCTTTATCCATTTTTCTCTTTCCTGGGATATTTAAGGTGTAACGAAGGGGAGGTTCTTGTCAACAGAGCAGCCCTAAACTTTGGGGTGCGTGTGTCTTCCTGATTTTTAGTTTTCCCAATTTATACGCTCATGAGTGGAAGGGCCCTATGCTCTGTAAGCTGAGTTTTTTAGATGTTTCAGAACACACCGTACACTTCTCCAGAGTGGCTGTTGGCAATTTACATCCCGCCCATCAGCGTAGCGAGGCTCCCGTTTCTCCATGGCCTGTCCTGCATTTCTGCTTTTGACACTTTATTCAGCATGGCCCTTTTGACCGATGGGAAGCGAGATTTCTTTGGAGCGCTGATTTGCCTTTCCAGGTTGCTTGGTTGGCCATAAAGGGCGTATGCGTTTTTTCCTGAATATATTCAGGAAAAAACGCATACGCCCTTTTTGGCCAAGGGCATCATTGTCGAGGTTTTGCCGCTTTTCCTGTGCTTTAAAGGCGATTCGAATCCACCTCCTGAAATCTGTTTCCTGCAATTCTTCCTTGCTTTCAAAACCTCTTCGTTGCCTTCTCTCAATATATTTGTGGACGAGAGTTATCATTTATAACTATGCAGGTTTGTGAATTGCAGTGCCCCTGAGCTCCATTTGTCAAATCGCTTTCTTGGGAGCTGGCCGCAAAAGCGCAGGATTGCTTCAGGCCCTATTCTGGTTCCGGGCGGCAGGCTGAGCCTGTGGTTAATTCTTCTTCCTGATGGGAAAATAGAGTGACCTGTGCCTGTCCCAACACCTAGAGCTAGTCTCTCATTGGTTCCCCCTCTTCCCGTTCATCCTCAGGATAAATTGCAACCTGTACGGAACAGGAGGTTAAAGGTGCTGATTCGCCAAGGAGGGAGATTGCTAGTAAAGCGGCTGGAATGGCCAACCCGAGCACAAGGAGATGAGAAATGAGGTGCGTTTTAGAAACCTTTCCCGATCACACGGTGTACCATCTTCTGGGTTTCTCATGCATGTTTTCGATGTAGGAAGATGCCCTTGAACCTGGAGATTTGGGACCCATGGGATGGGTACCACGCAGTAGTACTTTAAAGTGTCTGCGTTTGCTCCCCCAACCTCACCAAACGTCTCAGGCCCAAGAGTGTCCACCCTTATGTCTCAATCAGCTGTGGGTCTAGATATGGTCAATCCAGGTGGCATCACAGCCCCTGAACGAATTTGGTAAGAATTTCTCTCTCTTTCACTGTCTTTGTTTCACGGGATTTTTAAAGTAATTGATTTTTATAATGGGGTTTAGCTGCTTTTCACTGCTGTGTTTCTGCCGCTTTACACCCACTTGACTCACTTACAGAGAGATATCAATATATAGGTTTTAAGATTCTTCCTAGTCAGATATATTCTTGGGCAGTGAATAGGGGGTGTTGAGTCCAGTTCACTGAGCAAGGAGTAGGTCTTGTCTGTTACATATTTGGTTTATGGAACGGTATCTGAGCTAATTTGAAACCCTTGTTTTATGCATCACCCCACCTCACCTTTCCCGTTAAGCAGCCATAGTGTGTTTTCTAAACGTGTGCCTCTGTTCTGTTTTGTAATTCAGTTCAAGTGTAGCGGTTTTTACATTCCCTCTATAAGTGATATCTTATGATAAGTGTCTTTTTCTGTGTGACTTATTTCACTTAGAATCGTCGTACCTAAATCCACTCATCATGCTGCTACTAGCCTTATGACGTTGATTTCATGGCTGAGTTATATTCCATTGTACATACGGACCACAACTTCTTTATCCATTTTTCACTTTCCTGGGATATTTAAGGTGTAACGAAGGGGAGGTTCTTGTCAACAGAGCAGCCCTAAACTTTGGGGTGCCTGTGTCTTGCTGATTTTTAGTTTTCCCAATTTATACGACCATGAGTGGAAGTGCCCTATGCTCTCTAAGCTGAGTTTTTTAGATGTTTCAGGACACACCGTACACTTCTCCAGAGTGGCTGTTGGCAATTTACATCCCGCCCATCAGCGTAGCAAGGCTCCCGTTTCTCCTTGGCCTGTCCTGCATTTCTGGTTTTGACACTTTATTCAGCATGGCCCTTTTGACCGATGGGAAGCGAGACTTCTTTGTAGCGCTGATTTGCCTTTCCAGGTTGCTCGGTTGGCCAAAAAGGGCGTATGCGTTTTTTCCTGAATATATTCAGGAAAAAACGCATACGCCCTTTTTGGCCAAGGGCATCATTGTGGAGGTTTTGCCGCTTTTCTTGTGCTTTGAAGGCGATTCGAATCTACCTCCTGATATCTCTTTCCTGCAATTCTGGCTTGCTTTCAAATCCTCTTCGTTGCCTTCCCTCAATATATTTGTGGACGAGAGTTATCATTTATAACTCTGCAGGTTTGTGAATTGCAGTGCCCCTGAGCTCCATTTTTAACTCACTTTCTTGGGAGCTGGCCGCAAAAGCGCAGGATTGCTTCAGGCCCTATTCTGGTTCTGGGCTGCAGGCTGAGCCTGTGGTTAATTCTTCTTCCTGATGGGAAAATAGAGTGAGTTCTGCCTCTCCCAACACCTAGAGCTAGTCTCTCATTGGTTCCCCCTCTTCCTCTTCATCCTCAGGACAAATTGCAACCTGTACGGAACAGGAGGTTAGAGGTGCTGATTCTCCAAGGAGGGAGATTGCTAGTAAAGCGGCTGGAATGGCGAACCCGAGCACAAGGAGATGAGAAATGAGGTGCGTTTTAGAAACCTTTCCCGATCTCACGGTGTACCATCTTCTGGGTTTCTCATGCATGTTTTCGATGTAGGAAGATGCCCGTGAACCTGGAGATTTGGGACCCATGGGATGGGTACCACACAGTAGTACTTTAAAGGGTCTGCGTTTGCTCCCCCAACCTCACCAAACATCTCAGGCCCAAGAGTGTCCACCCTTATTATGTCTCAATCAGCTGTGGGTCTAGATATGGTCAATCCAGGTGGCATCACAGCCCCTGAATGAATTTTGTAAGAATTTCTCTCTCTTTCACTGTCTTTGTTTCATGGGATTTTTAAAGTAATTGATTTTTATAATGCGGTTTAGCTGCTTTTCACTGCTGTGTTTCTGCCGCTTTAAACCCACTTGACTCACTTACAGAGAGATATCAATATATAGGTTTTAAGATTCTTCCTAGTCAGATATATTCTTGCGTGGTGAATAGGGGGTGTTGAGTCCAGTTCACTGAGCAAGGAGTAGGTCTTTCTGTTACATATTGGGTTTATGGAACGGTATCTGAGCTAATTTGAAACCCTTGTTTTATGAATCACGCACCTCACCTTTTCCGTTAAGCAGCCATAGTGTGTTTTCTAAACGTGTGCCTCTGTTCTGTTTTGTAATTCAGTTCAAGTGTAGCGGTTTTTACATTCCCTCTATAAGTGATATCTTATGATAAGTGTCTTTTTCTGTGTGACTTATTTCACTTAGAATTGTCGTACCTAAATCCACTCATCATGCTGCTACTAGCCTTATGACGTTGATTTCATGGCTGAGTGATATTCCATTGTACACACGGACCACAACTTCTTTATCCATTTTTCTCTTTCCTGGGATATTTAAGGTGTAACGAAGGGGAGGTTCTTGTCAACAGAGCAGCCCTAAACTTTGGGGTGCCTGTGTCTTCCTGATTTTTAGTTTTCCCAATTTATACGCTCATGAGTGGAAGGGCCCTATGCTCTGTAAGCTGAGTTTTTTAGATGTTTCAGAACACACCGTACACTTCTCCAGAGTGGCTGTTGGCAATTTACATCCCGCCCATCAGCGTAGCGAGGCTCCCGTTTCTCCATGGCCTGTCCTGCATTTCTGCTTTTGACACTTTATTCAGCATGGCCCTTTTGACCGATGGGAAGCGAGATTTCTTTGGAGCGCTGATTTGCCTTTCCAGGTTGCTTGGTTGGCCATAAAGGGCGTATGCGTTTTTTCCTGAATATATTCAGGAAAAAACGCATACGCCCTTTTTGGCCAAGGGCATCATTGTCGAGGTTTTGCCGCTTTTCCTGTGCTTTAAAGGCGATTCGAATCCACCTCCTGAAATCTGTTTCCTGCAATTCTTCCTTGCTTTCAAAACCTCTTCGTTGCCTTCTCTCAATATATTTGTGGACGAGAGTTATCATTTATAACTATGCAGGTTTGTGAATTGCAGTGCCCCTGAGCTCCATTTGTCAAATCGCTTTCTTGGGAGCTGGCCGCAAAAGCGCAGGATTGCTTCAGGCCCTATTCTGGTTCCGGGCGGCAGGCTGAGCCTGTGGTTAATTCTTCTTCCTGATGGGAAAATAGAGTGACCTGTGCCTGTCCCAACACCTAGAGCTAGTCTCTCATTGGTTCCCCCTCTTCCCGTTCATCCTCAGGATAAATTGCAACCTGTACGGAACAGGAGGTTAAAGGTGCTGATTCGCCAAGGAGGGAGATTGCTAGTAAAGCGGCTGGAATGGCCAACCCGAGCACAAGGAGATGAGAAATGAGGTGCGTTTTAGAAACCTTTCCCGATCACACGGTGTACCATCTTCTGGGTTTCTCATGCATGTTTTCGATGTAGGAAGATGCCCTTGAACCTGGAGATTTGGGACCCATGGGATGGGTACCACGCAGTAGTACTTTAAAGTGTCTGCGTTTGCTCCCCCAACCTCACCAAACGTCTCAGGCCCAAGAGTGTCCACCCTTATGTCTCAATCAGCTGTGGGTCTAGATATGGTCAATCCAGGTGGCATCACAGCCCCTGAACGAATTTGGTAAGAATTTCTCTCTCTTTCACTGTCTTTGTTTCACGGGATTTTTAAAGTAATTGATTTTTATAATGGGGTTTAGCTGCTTTTCACTGCTGTGTTTCTGCCGCTTTACACCCACTTGACTCACTTACAGAGAGATATCAATATATAGGTTTTAAGATTCTTCCTAGTCAGATATATTCTTGGGCAGTGAATAGGGGGTGTTGAGTCCAGTTCACTGAGCAAGGAGTAGGTCTTGTCTGTTACATATTTGGTTTATGGAACGGTATCTGAGCTAATTTGAAACCCTTGTTTTATGCATCACCCCACCTCACCTTTCCCGTTAAGCAGCCATAGTGTGTTTTCTAAACGTGTGCCTCTGTTCTGTTTTGTAATTCAGTTCAAGTGTAGCGGTTTTTACATTCCCTCTATAAGTGATATCTTATGATAAGTGTCTTTTTCTGTGTGACTTATTTCACTTAGAATCGTCGTACCTAAATCCACTCATCATGCTGCTACTAGCCTTATGACGTTGATTTCATGGCTGAGTTATATTCCATTGTACATACGGACCACAACTTCTTTATCCATTTTTCACTTTCCTGGGATATTTAAGGTGTAACGAAGGGGAGGTTCTTGTCAACAGAGCAGCCCTAAACTTTGGGGTGCCTGTGTCTTGCTGATTTTTAGTTTTCCCAATTTATACGACCATGAGTGGAAGTGCCCTATGCTCTCTAAGCTGAGTTTTTTAGATGTTTCAGGACACACCGTACACTTCTCCAGAGTGGCTGTTGGCAATTTACATCCCGCCCATCAGCGTAGCAAGGCTCCCGTTTCTCCTTGGCCTGTCCTGCATTTCTGGTTTTGACACTTTATTCAGCATGGCCCTTTTGACCGATGGGAAGCGAGACTTCTTTGTAGCGCTGATTTGCCTTTCCAGGTTGCTCGGTTGGCCAAAAAGGGCGTATGCGTTTTTTCCTGAATATATTCAGGAAAAAACGCATACGCCCTTTTTGGCCAAGGGCATCATTGTGGAGGTTTTGCCGCTTTTCTTGTGCTTTGAAGGCGATTCGAATCTACCTCCTGATATCTCTTTCCTGCAATTCTGGCTTGCTTTCAAATCCTCTTCGTTGCCTTCCCTCAATATATTTGTGGACGAGAGTTATCATTTATAACTCTGCAGGTTTGTGAATTGCAGTGCCCCTGAGCTCCATTTTTAACTCACTTTCTTGGGAGCTGGCCGCAAAAGCGCAGGATTGCTTCAGGCCCTATTCTGGTTCTGG